>NW_017670759.1:343489-464108 GCF_001879085.1 Nicotiana attenuata
ATAAAGGAGTAGACACTCTCATAGGGGGGGGGACTAGAAAAAAGCAAGAAAAAAAAAATAGAAAACAAAAAGGGAAAACTAAGAGAAGGATTTCTAAAAAAGCTGGTTTCAGTTTATACTGCTTTCTTTGGTATTTTCTGGGTTGAGAATCTATGAAATCTTAGCACCATGGGCTGCTGATCATTGCTGGATTTTTCATGTTCAATCAAAGCTTTATTTGCTTTCAAGTCTAGCTGTTATTTGGTCATCTCCTTTCCTGTTGATCTTTGTTGATAGGTATGTAGTCTAGCTCTTGTCAAATTTTCCTTGAAATATGGATTCAAAGATATGGTCTACTTTAGCTATGGCTCTGTCCAATTTGTGCAACAAATGTGTGTGTTTTACTGCTTATTCTTTAAGTCTACCTACTGTTTGTTTCATATCATAGTGCATGAATCCTATATCAGTTGTTATCTATGTGTGGACTGATTAACTTTAGTTAAGATATAGTTTCTTTGACTGAAAGTTGAATAAGTCAGTACAAGTTCGATTTGTGAATGAAGCAAGTTTGATTGGTATATTAGCATTTGCATTTTCTTTCTTTAACCTTTGAATCCGAGTGTGAATTGGTCACACTCATGGATCTGAATGGATAGAATGCTGTTGGGAAGCTTATAACAGTTTAAATAGTGGCATAAGCATGATAATAACATGAAGTTATATGAAGCATTATGATTTAACTTCTAGTACTTTTGAACTGCTATAGGCCCTGGTTTATTTGTTGCTGTAGATTTGTGGGGTTTGAAAGTTAGTAAACCTTCAATGTTTCCTTGAAATGACTTTAGAAGAAGTTGTTTGCCATGTATTTTCTCTGAATTTTGTTGTGTGTTAAAATCATGGAATGTTACGGTCTTCCTAACAGTTTATTATCTTTTGTTTTCATTTGTGACAATGTGATTGTAGATTTGCAAGCTAGCTCTGTAGCTAGCCTTGCAAATACAATCTTCTTTTTAATTACCAAATTTCATGGACTGGAGTAGCTTGCATTGACGGAGGATCAACATGTTTTGTGGAGCTTTAATTAAAGATTAGCTAGATCTTAGGGCTGTTGAGCTATTACGATTTGGTTTTGTATAATTTTTTTATATCGTTCATCTTGTATAAGTTGATTTAGTTGTTCTTAGATATGGTCAGGCATTATTAGTTTAAAAGATGTATGCAAATGTTGGTGAAGTGTAGTCTAAGAGATTTAACATGCCTTGGTAGTGATTGGGCCTGGCTTTGGCCCAATTGAGCACCCTGTGTCAAACCAGGCTCGGAATGCTTTGGTTCTGCTGTGCCTTCGCGTCTGGGCCGAATGATGAGCCCAAATGCCTTCAGCATTTTCATTCGTCAATCAACCTTTAGTAATTTGAGGCCCGAGGTTCCTCCTTTGGCCATATTCTTTTAGTGTAAATACTTTTAGATAAACGTTAGGCCTATTGTTTGGCCCAGCTTCTCTCAAACACTTAAGGGCCCGATCTATCTCTTCATAAAGGCTTATAATTGGCAGCCCTTTGCAATACCAAATTTATTTCAAATATGACCCCTCGTAGTTTACCTTAGGCACGTAATTAAAATATCACAATTACGAGTACGGTTCCCGTGGCGTAGTTGTGATACCTAATTAGTTTAAATATGAATATCCGTAGTTCACCTAGTGGAATGCTTTTTCTTTAATAAAATTGAGGTGTGCCATCCAATCACCTAGTGTATGGCCCTCACATCGATATCTTAACTAGTGTAGAAAATGCCTTGAACTCTCGTAGTTTGCTTTAGGCGCGTTAATCAAATAAATTATCATAGCTACGGGTACAGTTCCCGTGACGTAGTTGTGATGCTTAATTTCTAAAATCCGAGGTACATTTATGTGACCTGGCCACAATTTAATCTTGTTAATAAAATAAACATGTTGTGAATCGTGGGTATGATTCCCGTGACATGATTCGCAATATGTAATCAAACAATTAGTTGTATGACAACTGAATTATTCAAAGCGAGTTTTTAAAAAAAAGAATAATATACACATAGGTTTCAAAATGTTTTAAAATCAGATAGATAGGCCAATAATAACAATTGAGCGACTGTGCTAAAACCACGGAACCCGGGAATGCCTAACACCTTCTCTCGGGTTAACAGAATTCCTTACCCGAATTTCTGTATTTCACAGGCTGTAAAACAGAGTCAAACTTTCTCGATTTGGGATTTTAAACCGGTGACTTGGGACACCATAAATTATCCTAAGTGGCGACTCTGAAATTGAATAAATAATCCCGTTTCGGTTATTTTCACTTTAATTGGAAAAACTCCCTTATAGCCCTTCTGGTGGTAGAAAAAGGAGGTGTGACAGCTCTGGCGACTCCGCTGGGGAAAAGAACCGAGAACTTCTGGTTCAGGGTTAAAGAATTCGAGCTTAGAATAATTGTTATATTTGGCTTTTATTTATTATCTGATTTTTATTACATGCTTGGGCCTAATGTGCTAAATGCTGTTTTTTTACCGCTTTGATATTATTTGAATTGTATCTAAATTGCTGCGAAACCCTTCTCTTCTAATCTTCTGGGAAGTGCACGCTGGCGTGACTTCTTTTCTGTTAGTGTCATATCCCAATTTAGAATGAGGTTCGGACAAGTTGCAAAGCCGGATTATCTTTTGGCTACCGCTACGCTGCCTCTCCCCCCCGGCTCGAGTTGTCCGCTCGGGTAAGCCAGGTCTAGAACAATACACTCAGGTTTTTAAACCTAGAATAGCATAACCTCATGTCGGATCCCTTGTAGGAACGCTTGTTTGCATCACGTGCATTTGACTTAGGGGACTCAACACAGGGGTTGGGTCCTTCTAGGACATGTGTACCAGAAATAAAAGACCATCCTGATGAATCCTAATGTGCTACATGTTGAAATCTTCAAGGGTAGAAGGGGTCATTTGGCGGACCAATGAGGTTTGAGGGTAAGTGAGAAAAATAGGGTGAAGTGTAAAAGTAAAGCATGTAGGGCCCACTTATATTTTTCTTTCACAACTTTTTCAAGAAAAGACAAAAAAATGAAAAAATCCAAAAAAAAAACAAGAAAGATTTTACACTTTCCCATCATTTTTCCGAAAAAAAAATCAAAAAAAAAGGAAAAAGAAAATCCAAAAAGAGTTTACATGTTTCATCATTTTTCAAAACAAAGAAAAAGAAAAGAAAATTAGTTTTTTTTTTTTTTCGCCCGTATCCAATCTTCCCGAAATACGCATACATGATTCTCGTCTTTCGGGGCATGATACATAGGCAACCCACATAGGGTTCGGTCTTCTTAGTGAGTCTTAGGTTCTTGGCTTCGAGGGTCGTAGCCAATTCGTGCATGTCTAGCCACCTTTGGCCATATCGGTCATTTTGCAAAAGAGGGTTATTTTGCAAAGTGGTTTGTTTAATTGTGTCTCGAGAGCCTTCAATCCATAATTAGGTGTTTCTTTAGAGGTCCGTCCTTGTCGAATTTGCATGTCTAGCCGCTTTTGGCCACTTAGGCCGTTTTGCAAAGTAGGGTTATTTTCGCAAAAGTGGTTCAATTAGCCCATGTTTTAGAGTTCTAAGTCCACAATAAGACGTTCTCTTTTTTTAAGGTCCATTGTGTTGAATTTGCATGCTTAGCTATTTTTTCGTCTACATAGGCCATTTCTACAAAATGGGTCATTTATGCAAAGTAATTTTTCGATGTCTTAGAGGTCACTTTTGTTGAGTTTTCACTTCTAGCTACCTTTTTGGCCACATAAGCCATTTTGCAAAAATAGCCTCGATCATGTCTTGCATGTGTCCAATAGGGAGTGTTATTGTCTCACATAGTGTTCTAAATCCTTAACTCTATTTGGTTTTGGTTTTCATATACATGTGTGGATCTACTTACCGGAGTTTGAGCATGAGAGACACCCTAGGACCATCTGGTTAGCACCGCTGCATTCAGGAGTTACTTAAGGTTTTATTTTTTGTTGAGTCTATTTTTTTTTGTTGTCTTGTACTTTATAGTCATGTTCAGTAGTATTAATTCTTTTAGTTGGTGTCAGAGTTTGTCGTAGTATAGTTGAGTTTGTCCAGTCTCTCGTTATCGTATTTCCTATTTAGTATTTGAAAAAAAAAGAGTTGTAAATGAAAAATCCAAAAAGATTTTTGTTCCTTAGTTTAATTTGTTCATTACTTTTCCAAAACTACGCTTGGTCTGATTCATGCGGCCTCATAATACGTAGGCAACCTACATAGGGTTCGATCGAATCATTTTTAACTAAAAAAAGAAAGAAAAAAAGATGAAATTATGGGATGTGAGAAATTAGAGGAAAGAAACGAGTGATAACTCAAAAAAAAAAGAGGAAGGAGAATGAGCAAGCAAGTGCTAGAAAAGAAAGAAAAGAGAAGATTGAAATGAACAAAATTGGGATGATGCCAAGTGACCTTGTGACCCTCAAAGTCATTCTAGAACCGTTAATTGTTGCTAGGTGCATTGCACGCAATGTGATATTTTTAGCTGTTAAATGTCCTAATGCTAACAGCATGACCCCATTTTGTTCCTTTTGTTATCTTCATTGAGCAGAATGGTCGTTGGTTTGTGGTTCCAAAGAAACTCATCCATACAACACAAGGTCAAAGAGCAAGGTAACTATGGCTAGCAAAGACTTAGACACAGGGGTTATTGATCCGTCTAAGGGAATTGTTGAATCAGAATCTGAGTGGAAAGAAGAGGTTCTAAGGTTGAAGGGACAGATGGCCGAAATATACCAAGCCTGGACTAGTGGGAGTCCTCCACCATTATTTTGCACTAACTACCCTGAAAGCCTTTTCACCATTCTGCCACTGTCACAAATCCAGATTCCCATTGCTGCTGATATCTCCCCACAACCTTTTAACATTCCACCTACCCAAACCACCTCATATCCCGCTCCTTCGACCACTCATGTTTTTTTAGCTCATCCACCGGCTACCTTTCCTCGATCCTCTAGTGAGACTGTGTTCAAAATCCCTGATGCCCAACACTGTGCTCCAAAACCAACTTTCAAGGTCTCGGATCCATACGCTCACGCTCCTCATTTTGAGCTTCCCAGTAAAACTAAAAGGCCCGTTAAGACAGTGGAGCAAGATGAGATATCCAGGAAGGTGAAAATCTTAGAGCAGTCTGTAAGAAACATGCAAGGGTTGGCAGGTCAAAAGAGTATTTCCTTTAAGGATCTGTGTATGTTCCCTGGCATTCACTTGCACGCAGGATTTAAAATGCCAAAGTTTAACTTGTATGATGGGCATGGAGATCCAGTAGCCCATCTAAGGGGTTATTGCAGTGAAATGAGAAGTGTTGGCAGAAAAGATAAGTTGTTGATGGCGTATTTCAGTGAAAGCCTGACTGGGGCAGCCTTGGAATGGTATACTCGTCAAGATGTCAATAAGTGGCATGCATGGGATGAAATGACTCAGGATTTTGTCGAGACTTTCAGTACAATCTAGACATTATCCCAGAGCGCTCCTCCTTATCTAAGATGGAAAAGAAACCGGAGGAAAGTTCTAGGGAGTTTGGGCTCAAATGGAGGGAACAAGCTACTCGAGTCAGTCCCCCGATTGGTGAAGAAGAAATGGTTGAGCTTTTCCTACAAGCCCAGGGGCCCACTTACTTCAGTCATTTGATCCCGGCCTTGGGTAAACCTTTCAATGATGTGGTAAAAATAGGGGAGATGGTAGAAGAGAGAATCAAGTCACGCAAAATCATGAGTTATTCTGCATTGAAAGATACTACAGAAGGCGTTCAGAACATCTCAGTAAGTTTGTGTGAAAGAAAGAGAAATAGAAAACATGTTGTTGAGCCCCGCAACGACAGGATCCAGCGGGCATTCCTGCTCAATGCTTTCAGCCTCAATATCGACCCCATGGATATCCCTGTGCTCCAAATAATCCTCCCCAATGCTACTTATCTCCACAAAATCCACAAAGTCATACCTCACCTTCCCAGTACTCCATCCACAATGCACCACCATATGCTCCACATCCACAGGACCCGCGATGGCCAGCACCACTTCCGTAAATGTCTTACCCGCCCCCTCAAGCATATCAACCACCCACCTGCAAAAGGTTCCAACCGAGGATAGAGTACAAAATGAAAAGGCAACAGCAAAAGGAAAAAACTTTTACTCCCATTGGAGAATCATATGCCAGTTTGTTCCAAAGGTTGAGGCAGTTGGACATGTTGAAGCCGATTCAGATAAAAATTCTGAGCACTCTTCCAAAGAATTTTGATTATTCTCAAAGGTGCGCATATTGCTATAATGCCCCGGGTCACAACATAGAAAAGTGTTGGCATCTGAAAATAGTAGTCCAGAAGCTTATTAATACAGGTGACATTGTCGTGCAAAATCCAGATGCAAAGACACTAGCCAAAGTCCATTGTCTATTTATAATTAGACGCATATGGTGGGTATGATTTGTGTTGAAAAGGAACATGAGAACTTTTCTGAGATCCTCGAAGGGCCACTTGTCGTAAAGCTTTCAGCGCTATCAGTCTCGGTTTCGGAAGTTGATTTTAAGAATGAGACGGCAAAAAGGACCCAAAAGCTATTTGCTGAGGTCAATGCGATTGAAATCGGTAATGGTCTTGGTAATGTCAATGTGCGACTCAGTGGCTAAGATGTTGAGTTTGGTGATTGGAAAGATGCTCCTTTCGTGGCTAGCCGGGGAAGAGTCTTGGTGGTTTATTTTGCTGTCGTTTCTGTTGTCCGGGTTATTTCAGGGTTGTAATACGGATATTGTCTTGTGACTCAAACCCTTGTATCCTTTTATTTTGTCTAGTTCGTTTAGTCGTAAGCAACTCGTTTAGTGTTATCTAGGATTGTTCCAGGGTTGTAACCCCAGTTTATTTTGCTTGTTTTGTTGTTCAAACCCTTTTACCGTCTCTCTAATGCGATTTTGTATTTTCTGTTACTTCTAGTCCTCTTGTTTAGTTCTCTTTTCCTTTGATAGTTCTTTTCATGCTGGCTCTGACATTACTTGCACGCATAATTCTAGGCCTGGTCTTAAAAATTTTGTCTAATCATGAAATAATGAACCAATTTTGAAGATGATAGGGACATTTGAGGAAAATAAGTACAGATTTGGACATTTTGAGATCATTTAAAGCCCAAACCGTGTGAAACTAGGGTAGATAATTTGGGAAGTTATTAGGGTGACAATAATTTGTTACAAGAGAGTGCATCCCGGACAATTTGAAGCGAGCAACTTTGAGTTCAAGGGCATCTCAAGCTACAACATACAGCCAAGGGAGTTGCTCCAAACTGACGGAGCACATCCATTTTGAAAGAAATCACCCAAGAAGAGCTCTGTACTTGACAAGGCACTAAAGAAAGGTGGAAGGCATATCTGTGATACCAATGCCGATGCTGCAAACGAAATGATATTCATGATATTCGTTTTTCATCTTCAGCTTGCATGCGTTATACTTGGTAATCTTAGAGATTGGGAGGCCCTCTTTCAACTATCCAAACATTTTATACCCTTTGACAACCCTTTGACCTCGTGCTGATTTCTTTGACCTCACCTCTTTTGGGAATCAAGTTAGAATCATTAAAATACATATAAAAAAATCATGCCCCTATAAGCTTTGTTTCAGAAAGTTCAGTCCACTAAAAAAGAAAAAAGAGAATCAATCAAAAAATATCAAAAAGAAAAAAAGAGATAAAAAGAAAGAAAAAAAAGAGAAAAGGAAAAAAAAGGAAAAAAGAAAGAAAAGAAAAAAGAGCAACAAAAAACAAAACAAGAATTAGTTGTGAACTACGTTTGATCTGATTCTTGTCACCACAAGATACGTAGGCAGCCTTACGGTTCGGTCATACCAAATAAAATATTTCATAATCCTACAAAGCCAAGGGTGGGATAGTTTTCCTTAGTAATTCCATTTAAAAAAAAAACATCAAATTCCATTGTTTTAGAAATTGGGGCAAAGTTTTTAGAATGGATTCCAAAAGTTGTAAATAAATTAACCCCGTTGTCTTAGTTATTTTGAGCCTTTATGGTATCGTTTCTTTCTAACCCTGTCCAAAAGCCACATTACAGTCCAAAAAAGACCTCCCAGATAATCTTTCAGAGCGCCGAGTCAGGCATGCCAGGAGCATATGATATTTCTATCGTGGTTAATGCCTTGTCATCTGTAGAATCAGAGGAAATAAGAAGAAAAGAACAAAATGAGAGAGTCTTATTGGTGAAAACTTTCACAGGCACCATAAGGCGATGGTGAGTTGAGAGAAAGAACAAAATGAGAGAAGCTTGATGGTGAAAACCTTTCGGGCACTACAAGTCGAATAAGGGTCATGAATCAGATAGGATAGTCGGAGCATTGAAGCATAGTTTCACGGCGAAGAGGTACAACAAGAGTTGAATATTAGACTTGCTTGTCAGATTAGGCCACTTAATCCAAAAATGTATGTCATGGTCATTAGAGTTGGTATCCACATCTGATAAGTTTTTACTTGGTGATTTTCTTGTTAGATATCATTTCTTTCCATTTTCCCCTTACTATGTTCCTCTTGATTTGTTTAAGTCCTCTTCTTGAGTCTGTTTTATCAGAACAAGTGAGAAATGACTTCAAAATTTGCTACCCGCTTTCCAATTGCACAAAGCGGAGTCTGGCTAGTACATCAAAGTGGCATAAGTCAGGAAAGAGTAGTATGCGCACTGTGTTGATGACAATTGACATGCTTTGGGATTCATGTGAAATACAAAGGTTTGAGATTCATGTCAATTCATGAGCGCAATGCAACAGATAGAGGGTATTGGGTTTGAACGGATCAGAGGCGTTTTCATTGATAAGGGCTGAAAGAGAAAGTGGTTAGTCAATAAACAAGCAAGGTATTTCAAGTTGAAATCAAGTTATCATGGCAAGTGAAGGAGTAATCGCCCTCAAAGTCAAGGCCACAAACCAACCACCATGTTTAAACTCACAAGTTTTATTTGTTTGAAACAGGGACGAAGACTATGTCCAAATCAATGCTTGGAAGCTTGAATTTTTGAAGTGTCGTGCCCAAATTTTGTCAGCACAAAGGCTGTTCGAGAAGGTTTTTACTTGCAGGGCATTCCCCTAGTTGAGAAGTGCAAACTGGTGCAGAAAAATTTTGTTTGTTTTGTTTGTTTTAATTGCAGGCACCCACCTGGAGAACGAGGGGAAACATTTCAACAATCAGTTTTAGGTCCAAGTCAAGGAAGCATCAGGAGCCCATCTGAAGAACATGGTCAATGTTTATTTTTCACTTTCAAGTCAGAGAAGCGTTAGGAGAATCTCGCCTGAAGAACAGGGTCAACTTTCAGTTTACAAGTGCAAGTTAGAGGCATTAGGAGCCCACCTGAAGAACAAGTTTACAAGTGCAAGTCAGAGGCATCAGGAGCCCACCTGAAGAACATGGTCAATGTTCAGTTTTCACTTTCAAGTCAGAGAAGCGTCAGGTGAATCTCGCCTGAAGAACAGGGTCAACTTTTAGTTTAATATTTCAAGCCAGAGAGGCATCAGGAGCCCGCTTGAAGAACATAGTCAATTTTTAATTTTCAAGTTCAAGAAGCATCAGGAGAATCCCGCCTAAAGAACAGAGTCAACTTTTAGTTTTCAAGTTCAAGTCAGAGGCATCAGGAGAATCCCGCCTGAAGAACAGGGTCAATGTTCGGGTTTCAATTTCAAATTCAAGAGGTATCAGAAGAAACATGCCTGAAGAACAGGGTCAGCTTTTAGTTTACAAGTGCAAGTCAAAGGCATCAGGAGAATCCCGCCTGAAGAACAGGGTGAATGTTCAGTTTTCACTTTCAAGTCAAAGACAACAGGAGTCCGCCTGAATAATAGGGCCAACTTTCAGTTTTGAAGATTCAAGTATTGACAGCAGGCGCCCACCTAGAGAAACAAGGGAATTAATTTCAAGTATTGAAAGCAGGCGCACACCTGGAGAAACAAGAGAATTCATTTCAAGTATTGAAAGTAGGCTCCCACCTGGAGAAATAAGGGAATTCGTTTCAAGTATTGGAAGCAGGCGCCCACCTGGAGAAACAAGGTAATTCATTTCAAGCATTGACAGCAGGCGCCCACCTGGAGAAATAAGGGAATTTAGTTCAAGTATTGGTAGCAGTCGCCCACCTGGAGAAACAAGGGAATTCATTTCAAGTATTGGCAGTAGGCGCCCACCTGGAGAAACAAGGGAATTCAGTTCAAGTTTTGGAAGCAAGCGCCCACTTGGAGAAACAAGGTAATTCAGTTCAAGTATTGGCAGCAGGCGCCCACCTGGAGAAAAAAGGGAATTTAGTTCAAGTATTGGTAGTAGGCGCCCACCTGGAGAAATAAGGGAATTCAGTTCAAGTATTGACAGCAGGCGCCCACCTGGAGAAACAAGGGAATTCTGTTCAAGTATTGGCAGCAGGCGCCCACCTGGAGAAACAAGGGAATTCATTTCAACTATTGGCAGCAGGCGCCCACCTGGAGAAACAATGGAATTCATTTCAAGTATTGGCAGCAGGCGCCCACCTGGAGAAACAAGGGAATCCATTTCAAAGTATTCAGCATCAGGCACCCACCTGGAAAACAAGGGAATTCATTTCAGAATTCAATTCGAGTTAGCAACAACAGAAGCTCGCCTCGAGAGTGCGAGTCAACAGTTCAAGATGCACGGCAAAACTGCAGAAGTTTCAAGATCAAGTTTGAAGATATGTAGATCGGATTCTTGTAACTCATAGATCGTAGTTTAGCCTAGCTTCTTTTCATTTTTTGTCTCGGTGTAATAAGGAGTTCAGCAAGCAGTAGCAGCAGCAGCAGCAGCAACAGTGAAATCACAGCTTCCCGGTAGTCCCAGCTACCAAAACTTCCCAAACTACACTGACCTGATTCCTTTATAGCCAAGGATATGTAGGCAACCTCGGAAGCAAGGTTCGGTCAAATCTTTCGAAAATGCTTCCCAAGGAGTATCCAAACGGGCAAAAATCGCTCTATCCGCTCACTTTATCTTCGCCCGAAAACTCTTCGTGTTTCCGAGCAAAGACGGCAGCTGTGAGCACGTGATTTTTGCCCTTTGTGAAATACTCCTACAAATTAAAGAAATAGATTTTTCCAAATTGTTTGAAATTTTATAGGATTTTTGTAGGATTTTTCGTTAATTGTTTGCATTTCTGTGCATGTTTACTTTTATTAAAATCATAAAAAAATACCAAAAATATCATGCATTGCATTGAGATTTTGTTTTCATATATTTAGGATTAATTAGTTAATTAATTGTTTTATTAAGAAAAAAATCACAAAAAAAAATTGGTTCACTTTTACATTTTTAGCTTCTAATTTTAGATTAGTAGTTTTTCTCTTTTAATTTAGGGTTAATTAATTTTTATAAATTTTAATTGGATAATTAACATAATTTTTACAACTTAGAATAAATTAGGAATTTAATTTAGAATTTTAATAAAAAAAAGGAAGAAAAAGAAAACAAAAGAAAAGGAAATTGAAAAAAAAAGAGGATGGTTTAAACTTGATTGGGCGAAATTGAGGCTGAGCCCAAATACCACCCCAAGTGAGCCCCAGACCCGGCCCAAAACCGGCCTACCCGGTCCAGGTTCCCGTCATTAAACTAAACGACATTGTTTCTGACTCTTTTCATCACAGCCGTTGATCTCGTGTGATCCAACGGTTGTGAACTTGGCATTGGTTTTATATTTAATTGTCCTAACACAGCCCCCCCAAACCCTAAATTCACTTCCCACTTCATCTTCCTCTCTCATCTCATAACATGAACCCTAGCCGCCCCTAAAATCTCCATCAACCGGCCGCCACTCTAACACCAACAAACGACCTCCAAATCCGCCCAAATCCACACTCCATATTTTTCGCGTCCACCTCATCACTGAGCCACCATTAATCTCCCAAAAAATCAAATAAACTGCTTTCAATTTCAAATCTAGGGATTCCAGAAAAAAGCCCTAATTTTCTTTTTTGATTTTTTTCACAAAAATCCGACTCGCTTTGACTGAAACCTTACGTTAAATAGATTGCTCTCAACAAGAGCAATCGATTGACGATAGTTTCAAGTCATTCCGAGACCATCAGATTTGGGGTAGACTCGTCGGATTCCGGTCAAAGCTCATCGTTTCTATCCAGCTGCCGGAGTTCATCATCTTTATTTTTCTTGGGTCAAGTTTGGGGTAAGGACTCTTACTGTTCGTCTTTCATCATTGTCCTAGCTTGCATGGTTCCGATTTTAAATTGATTTTAGGTTAATTTCATGTGTTTATTAGAATTTGTTTGAATCTTGATCTCAATAGCTGAATTAGTAAGCTTTAACAGTCTTTTTGGTGAGAGTCATTTGGGTGTTAGTCTCTTGTTGATTTCTGTCCCAGCTTCATTCCAAAATTGATTCATGATAAAATTATTTAAGGTTAGGATTAAATTAAGGTTTAGTTGCATAAATATTTTGGTCTTTTCAATCTTTGATTTGTGCCCAATTTTGATTCTGTTTTGTTGGTTCTGACTTGTGAAAAAAATTAAAGTTACGAGGGGCTTAATTGAACAGATAAAAAGCTTAAGGGGTCTTGGAAGGGTATGAAATATGATTTCTTCATATAAGGCTAATATAAAGAGGTTTCTAGAATTTGGGGCAGCTAGCTCAATTTTGGCCAGCACAAAATGCTGGAACCAATAAGAGACTGCCAGCTGTCCCATTTCTGATAGGAAGATGCCTTTGGGGGCTGACATATTCTCTGATTTTTTTGGTTATTTTTTATTCCTCACTAGGGCACACACTTCACATTCTATAAAAGGAGTAGCACTCCTTCATTAAGGGGGGGGGGGACTAAGAAAAAAGCAAGAAAAAAAACAGAAAACAAAAAGGGAAAACTAAGAGAAGGATTTCTGAAAAAGCTGGTTTCAGTTTCTACTGCTTTCTTTGGTATTTTCTGGGTTGAGAAGCTGTGAAATCTTAGCACCATGGGCTGCTGATCATTGCTGGATTTTTCATGTTCAATCAAAGCTTTATTTGCTTTCAAGTCTAGCTGTTATTTGGTCATCTCCTTTCCTGTTGATCTTTATTGATAGGTATGTAGTCTACCTCTTGTCAAATTTTCTTTGAAATATGGATTCAAAGATATGGTCAACTTTAGCTATGGCTCTGTCCAATTTGTGCAGCAAATGTGTGTGTGTTTTACTGCTTATTGTTTAAGTCTACCTACTATTTGTTTCATATCATAGTGCATGAATCCTATATCAGCTGTAATCAATGTCTGGACTGTTTAACTTTAGTTAAGATATAGTTTCTTCGATTGAAATTTGAATAAGTCAATACAAGTTCGATTTGTGAATGAAGCAAGTTTGATTGGTATATTAGCATTTGCATTTTTTTTTTCTTTAACTGTTGAATCCGAGTATGAATTGGTCACACTCATGGATCTGAAGGGATAGAGTGTTGTTGTGAAGCTTATAGCAGTTCAAACAGTGGCATAAGCATGATAATAACATGAACTTATATGCAGCATTATGATTTAACTTCTAGTATTTTTGAACTGCTATAGGCCCTAGTTTGTTTGTTGATGTAGATTTGTGGGGTTGAAAGTTAGTAAACCTTCAATGTTTCCTTGATATGACTTTAGAAGAAGTTGTTTGCCATGTATTTTGTCTGAGTTTTGTTGTGTGTTAAAATCATGGAATGTTACGGTCTTCCTAACAGTTTATTATCTTTTATTTTCAATTGTGACAATTTGGTTGCAGATTTGCAAGCTAGCTCTGTGGCTAGCCTTGCAAATGCAAACTTCTTTTGAATTACCAAATTTCATGGAATGGAGTAGCTTGCATTAACGGAGGATCAACATGTTTTGTGGAGCTTTAATTAACGATTAGTTAGATCTTAGGGTTGTTGAGCTGTTATGATTTGGGTTTTGTATAAACTTTTTTTTTATCGTTTATCCTGTATAAGTTGATTTAGTTGTTCTTTGGTATGGTCAGACATTATTAATTTAAAATATGTATGCAAATGTTGATAAAGTGTAGTCTACGAGATTTAGCATGCCTTGGTAGTGATTGGGCCTGGCTTTGGCCCAATTGAGCACCCTGTGTCAAACCAGGCTCGAAATGATATGGTTCTGCTGTGCCTTCGCGTCTGGGCCTAATGATGAGCCCAAATGCCTTCAGCATTTTCATTCGTCAATTAGCCTTCAGTAATTTAAGGCCCGGCGTTCCTCCTTTGGCCATATTATTTTAGCGTAAATACTTTTAGATAAACGTTAGGCCTAATATTTGGCCCAGCTCCTCTCAAACACTTAAGGGCCCGATCTATCTCTTCATAAAGTCTTGTAATTGGCAGCCCTTTGCAATACAAATTTAGTTAAAATATGACCCCTCGTATTTAACCTTAGGCACGTAGTTAAAACATCACAATTACGAATACGGTTCCCGTGGCGTAGTTGTGATACCTAATTAGTTTTAAATATGAATATCCGTAGTTCACTTAGTGGAATTATTTTCCTTTAAGAAAATTGAAGTGTGCCATCCAATCACCTAGTCTATGGCCCTCCATCGATATCTTAACTAGTGTAGAGAATGCCTTGAACTCTCGTAATTTGCTTTATGCGCGTTAATTAAATAAATTGTCATAGCTACGGGTACGGTTCTTGTGACGTAGTTGTGATGCTTAATTTCTAAAATCCGGGGGTACATTTATGTGACCCGGCCACAATTTAATCTTGTTAATAAAATAAACATGTTGTGAATCGTGGGTACGGTTCCCGTGACATGATTCGCAATATGTAATCAAACAGTTAGTTGTATGATAATTGGATTATTAAAAGCGGGTTTTTCTCAAAAAAGAATAAAATGTACATTGGTTTCAAAATGTTCTAAAATCAGATAAATAGGCCAATAATAACAGTTGAGCGACCGTGCTAAAACCACGGAACCCGGTAATGGCTAACACCTTCTCTCGGGTTAACAGAATTCCTAACCCGGATTTCTGTGTTTCGCAGACTGTAAAACAGAGTCAAACTTCCTCGATTCGGGATTTTAAACCGGTGACTTCGGACATCATAAATTATCCCAAGTGGGGACTCTGAAATTGAATAAATAATCCCGTTTCGGTTATTGTCACTTTAATTGGAAAAACTCCATTATACCCCTTCCGGTGGTAGAAAAAGGAGGTGTGACACTTGGGAGACCAAGCAGGAGATGCTGAGCAGATATCCACACCTATTTGAGGCTTTAGGTATGTTTCTAGACTCGTTCGAGGACAAACGCTTGTTTAAGAGGGGGAGGATATAACGACCCGGTCGGTTGCTTCGTGAGTTATAGCCCTGTTTTCCTCATTCCCGCTTCTTTTGTGTTCTTAAGCTGTATATTCACTTACGGAGTTGGTTGGTCCAGGTCCGGAGTGGTTTTGAGTAAATCGAGACACTTAGTCTCTTTTGTGAAGGTTTAAGTTGGAAAAGTTGACTGGATATTGACTTATGTGTAAATGACCTCGCATTTGAATTTTGATGGTTTCGTTAGCTCCATTAGGTGATTTTGGACTAAGGAGCTTTTCCGGATTGTGATTTGGAAGTCTGTGGTAGAATTAGGCATGAATTGGCGAAAGTTGGAAATTTGACAATTTTAGTCGGCTGCGGAAAATTTGATATTGGAATCTGAATCAAATTATGGAAGTTGGAGTAGGTTTATAGTGTCATTTGTGACGTTTGTGTAAAATTTGAGGTCATTCGGACGAGGTTTGGTAGGTTTCGGCGTCGTTCGCGGAATTTGGAAGTTTAGAAGTTCTTAGGCTTGAATCCGAAGGTAATTTAGTGTTTTGATGTAGTTTTGAGTGATTCGAAGGTTCGACTAAGTTTGAGTGATGTTATAGGATTTGTTGGTATTTTTGGTTGAGGTTTCGAGGGCCTCGGGTGAGTTTTTGGTGGTTAACGGATCATTTTTTTTGGCTTTAGAAGTTGGCAGATTTATGGTATTTTGTGACAGAGAATTCCTTCATTGCATTTGCGAGAAGGCTATCATGTTCACGAAGGGTTATAGAGAGCTGAGGGATTTTTGTTTTTCGCGTTCGCGAAAGGGAGACCGCTAACGCGAAGGTTTGATATGAGTATGCATCGCGGACGCGTATGAAGGGTCGCGTTCGGGAAGAGAAGTGGAGGCAGCTGGGGACCCCACGTCGTTGGTCTACGCGTTCGCGAGGAGGGCGTCGCATTCATGATGTGTTGAGCCGGTTAAGGTACGCGTTCGCGTAGAAGAATTTCCCACGCCGAGGCAGTTGTGCTTCGCGAACGCGAGGGCACTACCGCGTTCAAGAAGAGGAAAATCTGGGCAGACATTGTTATATTCAAAATCGAGGGTTTAAGCCTATTTTTTATATTTTGAGCTAGAGACCACGTATTTGGGCAATTTTTGAAGGCATTTTTAGGGAGTCTATTGGGGTATGTGTTCCTCGCTTGATTTTGGTTAAATTGCATGATTGTATGTTGTTTTCTATCATCTAAATTGGGAATTGGGGTAAAAAGTTTGGAGAAAAATTGGAGGAGTTCTTGAGAGAGTAATTTTGGGATTTGAGGGACCAAATGAGGTCAGATTTTGATGAAATTTGTATGGGTAGACTCGTTAATGAATGGGCTTTCTAGTTTTGTGATTTTGTTCGGTACGTGGGCCCGGGGGCCGGCTTTGAGTGAATTTTGGGATTTTTCTCCAACTAAGTAGTATTTCTTGTAGAATTGGTTCCTTGCCCTATATTGATTGCATTGTATTGCTTATGGCAAGATTCGGGACATTTGGAGGCCGATTCGAGGGGCACGAATATCGCGGAGTAAAGATTTGATCGATTTGAGGTAAGTAACGATTGTAAATCTAGTCCTGAGGGTATGGAACCTCGGATTTTGTGTCATGTGATTATCTTGAGGTGGCGCACATGCTAGGTGACGGGCGTTAGGGCGTGCACTATTGGGGATTGTAACTTGGTCTGTCCCGTATCTACTGTAAAGTCAAATATTTTGTTGAAACTACATGCTTCTTACGTGTTTTAAAAAGAATTTCTGCAAATCAGGTGGGAAACCATGTTTAGGCCTTATGCTAGTGTTGTTTGGACCCTTAGAGGTCTTTTATTGCTATCCTCTCATTGTTTTCAGTTGGTGATCTATACTTAGCCATGTTTATAATTATTTACTGCATAACTCAGTCTTTATACTCTGTTTTGATGCATCATATAAATGTTGTTTAGGCTGAATACCTTGTTTTCTGAGAGCCAGAGAGGCGGGAGAGATTATGACAGAGTGAGGCCGAGGGCCTGATTTGTGAGGATATTTATGGGATCGGCTTGCATGCTGCAGCATGTTTTACTGATTCATGACTGAATGAGGCCGAGGGCCTGATTGACTTATGCCATGATTGGCTTGTTATGGCGCTTGGGTTGAAGATGCCCCTCTGGAGTCTGCACACAGTAAGCGCAGGTACCTATTGAGTGCGAGTGCAAAGTGCCGAGTGCTGAGTGACTGGAGGGCATGAGTGATGGTGAGATTTTCCCGAGGGGTTGTATACGAGCGATGGTGAGGTTTGCCCGGGGGCTGTATATGAGTGATGTTTGCCCGAGGGGCTGTTTATGATTTCAACATTTTGCTCACTTTCGCATTGAAACTTTGTTCGAAAACTGTTGAAAGATGTTTTTAAATGATTTTTTTACTGGAACTTGATTTAAACAAGCCGATTTGATTCAAACTATGGTTTTAAAAGCGTACCGTATTTTACTGAGTTTCTATGATAAGAACTTTACTTGCATTATTGCTCGTCATTACTTCTCAGTCTTTATTTACTGTTGTTATTTACTGAATTGGCGTGCTCACGTTACTCCATGCACCTTGTGTTTAGATTCAGGTATTTCTGGTCACGGTAGTGGGTGTTGATTGTTCAGTTGCAGATCCATCGGTGTTAGCAAGGTAGCTGCCTAGCGACCGCAGCCCTGCTTTCCTCCCTCTTTATCTTCCCTTAGTTGTATTTAGTTATTTCCGTACTATATTAGTCTTGACATTGTCAGACGGTTGTAGTGGATGCTCATGACTAGTGACATCCCGATGTCGGGCTTTCTTTTCCGCACTTTTATTTTGATTTGAGCTCCTTTACGAAGGTTTTATATTAAATAGCTTGGGAATTATCTTTGAAATGAAAATATCGATTTGTTTTGATAATGTGTCGGCTTCCCTAGTACCACGATAGGCGCTACCAGGACAGAGTTAGTTTTTGGGTCGTGACAAATTTGTATTTTCGATTTTCACTATTTCCCGAGGATTGAGTTATTGTCATTGACTTATTGCCCTGCCGTCATTTCCTAAGTTCTTTTCCTAATACTATTATTCTGGTGAATTGATTAATGGTAAATTTACTACGTTAAGTCACTACCTCCTGTCCTACTGAGTCGTTAGTAATATAGTGATTTAAAATAAAAGAATTAATATCATGCTACCTTGTGTGACTTTTAAAGTTAAAACTCGCCGTATATTTCAGTATTTACAATTTCTAATAGTTGTCATATTTTACTTCATCTGATTTCTCAACTTAATATCCTTAGCCTGTCGGAGGTTTTTATTTTACTTAAAAAGGAATCGTCTTTATGTTTTATTTTAATAAATTCTATATTAAATTCAATAGCTTATTCGATGTTGTATTTCATTTGAAAATGTTATTTTTTCCTCACTCAAATGATTTCTAAAATAAACTCATCTTTCTCATTGATTTCTTACCTGGTCTAGAAATTGTAATTTTATCTTATGATATATAAATAAAATCTGTTGAACATCTTAATTAGCATTTGACAAGGATATTATGTACGGAGTAGCACGTGGATTTTGCCGTGCAAAGTGAGATGGAAAGATATGGGCACAAGGTGTCATGCGTGTTAAAGGTTTGGAAGTTGTGATTTATGATATGGGATTACGCCAAGTGAGATTGTTGAAATTTTGTGTTAGAAATGATTTGGTTAGTTGAGTTAACATCGTTTTCCCTACTTGAGCATATTTATACTTCATCCGTACCCCAACTATGTGTTTAATTACTTGATTATTTCTTGTTGTCGTTCGTGTTCCCCTTATTGTTACTACTGTTTGTAAATTGATTTCTTTCTGCTATTGGCATTACTTTGATATTCCTTCCTTGTTAGCTTTATGTCATATCCTGCACAGGTTATATGTTCGGTAGGTGTCTTGACCTGGCCTTTTCACTACTCTACCGAGCTTCGGCTTGATACTTAATGAGTACCACTGTGGTGTACTCATGCTACGCTTCTGCATATTTTTTTGTGCGGAACCAGGTACTTCGGATCGAGTTGGGTTGATACTTATGCTTGGTGAGGTTGGAGACTTCAAGGTACACCTACTGGGCTTTCGCAGGCTCTGAAGTCACCTTCTATTATATTTATTTCCATTGTTTCCTTTTGTTCCAGAACAGTGACGTATTCATTATGCATAATTACTCCTAGAAAGGCTTATGACTTGTACTACCGGTTTTGGTTACTGTATTATGTTGAGACTATCGGTTTGTTTAGAAATTTGTGGTTCATGTTCCCTAATTGTTTAGTAGAATCTGTTATCTTTTCGGTACGTGCTAAGCTTACCTAGTTTTAGAAACTAGGTGCTATCACGACTCTTTTGGAGGGATTTTGAGTCGTGACACTTGAGAACATGTGAAATGGCACAAGAATATAGTATAACAACATTCGGCTCGTAAATTGAATCTTTTGTTGGACAATCGTAGTAATATGAAAAAACGTATGTGCTTCTAATTAGGATGTCTACCTTGTCAAACGTAATACATAGTAGAATTTAATAGTTGAAAGCTCACACTTGTATTCTTTATTTCATGTAGTTTATATAGTACAATGTACAAGAATAAGCCAAAAGAGTCCTAAGCGGCTAGACTACTTCCAAGTCATTATCATAACATTTGAATATACATGATAAGATTAAGATGGTCTAACAGTCCTAACCATAATATGCCTAGAAGTGATCTTAGTAACTCTATTTTTTTCAAATTTTAACTTTTCTTTTGGAAAAATCAGCCGAAATTTTTGTAAGTAAAAATTTCAACGTTAAAATCTTAAATTTATCAGCTCTGTACTATTTTTAAAAGTAAAAGTTTCAACCCCATAATTGATCTTGGAGAGATTCTGTCAGTGAGACTAAAGTTGCTCCACTTTAACATGCTTAAGGGACTAAATATGCTCAGGGTTATAATTGAGGGACTAAAATAGACCTACCATAAAAAATAAGGGACAATATTAGCCAAAAAGCTCGAACACTAATACTAAAATTATCAAAACTAATGAATTTAAAACTTATTAGCCTTGGAGGCACGTAAAGGTTCTTTAAAATAGTTAGTCTCTTCGATGAACGAACTCAAGAATAATAAATGACCCGATTTTCAAATTATGTCCAACTAATACACACAAGGTAGCATTCAAAAGAAGTTGCTGTCCTATTCTTGTATTCAGAGTTTCAAGTCTTGATCAATATCTCTCTCAAATGTTTTCAATTGAAAAGTTGCTTATGATTTCCTAATAAACCCAACGTTATTTATAGGCCAGGAATTCCTGAAAAGTACGATCAGTAACTTATTAAAATTAATAATAAACCGCGGGTTCAGTTTGATATGTGTAGCTAAATAATCTGTAACATTATTTCTCTCCTTGAAGTTTTTTTTTTTTTGAACATAAAAGCACGATAATTATATTACTTAACAAAAAGAAGTACACGAGTTAGACATAGATTTGAGGGCATTACTATTGCCCATAGTTACTAGGAAATTACAAACATCAGTAGAGATAGATCTTAGGCTACTACAGGAGTCTTGCTTATCCTTTTGGATTTCTTCTTGCACAAAAAGAGGTGGACGAGCAAGGTAAAAACATTTGTTACTGGGAGGTTTTTTCAAAGCTTCCTTTGCCAGTCTATGAGCTACTTCATTTCCTTCCCTAAAATTGTGCCTCAGTACTGGGAGCTTCAGCCGGTGCATTAACCACCTGCATTCAAGAATGACATTTTGAAAGTTAGTACTTTCTTCATGTAGAAGTTTGATAACATCTGTGCTATCAGTTTCGATTTCCATGATTGTCTCTCTAAAGTCTAGTGCAATTTTTAGTCCTTCCAGGAGAGCCAGGAGTTCTGCATGTATTGGGGAGGCAGCATGAGTTCTTTTTTGATAATCCAGATCCAATCACCATTACTATTTCGAAAAGATCCACCAATAACTGTTGCATTGTTAGTAGAAGAGAAAGCACCATCACAGTTAAGCTTGATAGAATTTATTGGCGGTTTATACCACCTAGTCTCAACGGGTATTTTCTTGTTTTTAAAGGGGTTTCTTTCCGTGAAGAAATGATATTCCCATGCAAAATGCATGGGCGTTTTTATATGGAGGTGACCACGAAGGTTATTTACATTATTATTATTCCTATTCTTCCATATTTCCCAGATGCAAAAAGGAAAAAGGGTTTTCCAATTGATCAGGTGAGAGTTTTGACTTATAAAGGCATCACGAAGCTGTGAAAGCCAGTTTGAGTCACCCATATTTATTTGAAAGCTAATGCCCATGGCCTTCCAGAATCTTAGGGTAGATGTACAGTGTAGAAAAATATAATGAATATCTTCAATGCTCATTCTACACGTAGTGCAAGTTTCATCTATGTTTATGCCAATTTTATTCGGATAAGCTCTACAAGGGACACGATTTTGACTACATTTCCAAAAAAATATTTTAATCTTGTTAGGGCATAGGAGATCCCAAATCCATTTATAACAGTTGTTAGGAGTCGAGGCTTTATTGAGAAGTTTATAGCAAGATTTTGTGGAGAAAAAACCCATGGAGTTTAAATTCCAGCTAAGATCATCAACCTTGGAATTTTTTAAGGGGGGTAGGTGTAAGGTTAATATTATTTATAATATCGGGAGGTAGCTCAAAGCTAATTTTACCAATGTCCCAATTTTTTCCTCTATAAAGATTGCCTAAGGAGAGATTAAAATCAGAAATGTTGAGGGGCCCCTCAATAGAGCTCCTTAGGGTTGGGGTGTTATAAATTCAATTATTATGCCAAATGTTTAAGCAAGAATTTTTTAAGGGATGCCACAGGATTCCACTATTGCAAAGTTTCCATCCCTGGAGTATGGATTTCCAAATGAAAGAGAGATTTTTAAAATTCTTTGAGTGAGCATATTTGGATGTAATAAGATAACACAAGGCATAGATGGGTTTTTTTAACAGTCTCCACACAAGGCTTGCAAGGGAGACCAAATTTTTTTCTTTTGCCTTGCGGATACCTAAGCCACCATCCTCTTTATCCTTAGTGACCGTATCCCAATTAATGAGATGGAGTTTTTTTGAAGTATTAGTAGTACCCCAAATAAAATTCCTTTGAATTTTGTCAATGGACTTGAGTGTTTTGGAGGGAAGGAGAGTATATTGCATTATATGGGAAGGAATTGCTCCTAGGGTACTAGTTACTAGTGTGGTACGCCCGGCCATATTGAGGATTGAACATTTCCAATGTGAAAGTCTAGTTTGTAATTTATCCAAAATGAATTAGAAGTCTTTGGCCTTGGGATTTTTATTGAGGATAGGGAACCCTAGATAATTACCAAACTCAGTGGTACATTTTATGCCAAAAAGAGAATGTAGATAGATTGATACCTCTTTTGGGCAATGGGGAGGGATAACAATTCTGGATTTAGAATTGTTTATGGTAAGTCTAGATTCTTTGGAGAAATAGTCCAACATCCCTTTATACAATGACTATTTTTTTTATTAGTTTTTTCCATAAGAGTAATGTCATCTGCAAAGAGTAAATGGGAGAAGGAGGGGCCCTTGTGACCAATTTTGATGGGGTCCCAATTCCTAAGATCAACTTAGTAGTTGATGAGCCTAGAAAGGAGTTCAATACACAATATGAATATGTATGCAGAGAGGGGATCGCCTTGACGAATACCCCTACTAGGTTGGAAAAATTTGGTTTTTGTACCATTTACTAGGACCCCTATAGAACTAGTAGTAATACAATGCATGATAAGTTTGGTTATCATAGGAGGGAATTTGAAGTAATGGAGGGTCTTATAAATAAAGGACCACTCCAATCTATCAAAAGCTTTCTCAAGGTCTAACTTAATGAGCATGTTTAAATTATTTTTGGATCTTAAGATAACCCATAATTTCTTGTATGATTATGGCGTTATCACTGGTTCTTCTGTTTTTCATGAAAGTAGATTGCATGGGACTAATAATAAGAGGAAGGAATGATTTCAGTCTATTGGAAATAATTTTAGTAATTACCTTATAAGCAGTATTACAAAGACCAATAGGGCTGAAATTTTTTAAGTTGTTTGCATTAGGAAATTTTGGGATTAGGCACAGATAAGTGTTGTTTATTCCACTTGGTAGGGATTGAGTGGAGAAAACATTTTGACACTAAGAAATAAAGGAGTCTTTTAATACATGCTAATATCTTTGGTAAAAAAAAGGGTGGATGCCATCCGGCTGGGGCTTTGAAGGGTTTGAAAGAAAAGATGGCTTTTGTTATTTCACTAATAGAGAGGGGTTATCAAGGCATTGCAAATCAAGTTTATTCATGGCAGAGGGATCATAAGTAAAAAATTTTATAGGGGAGACAATGTGAGCACTTTGAAAGGCCTCTCTAAAGAATGTAAAGGAGTGATCTAGGATTTTGTTTGGATCAGTTATCCAATCCCCTCTCTTATTAGTGAAATACATAATGGCATTACGACGTTTACGATTAGAGGCCGTAATATGAGAAAACTTAGTGTTGGCATCACCATCACTTAGCCAATTACTCCTAGCTCTTAGCTTCCAAAAGTCATGTTCCATATGTAAGAAGTTATTATATTCTAATTGAAGAGTTGATTCAAGATTTTGAAGGAAGTCACTACTGTAGTAATGGGGAGAGGTTTGAATTCCATTAAGTCTAGCTAATAACTGTCTCTTTTTCTTAAAAATATCACCAAAGGTTGAATTTTTCCAATTTATAACATCTTTGGTAAAAAATTTCTGGGCCTCAACAAGGTCTTTACTAAGCCAATTTTTTTTAACAAGATTAATAAAATCAGGGTGCCTACACCATATAATTTCTAAACGGAAAGGCTTATCAGTACTATTAACATGCCTAGGCTTCAAATTTAATAGGAGAGGATTATGGTCCGAATAAGTTTTAGGGAGATGAATCACTACTGCCTTAGGGTATAGATCAATCCACTCCTTGTTCACAAAAATTCTATCAAGTCGTTCCATAATTAAACCCTTAGATCTCTTCCTATTATTCGACCAAGTGTATTTGCAACCCTTATAACCTAAATCTAGAAGTTTACAAAAATTAATACTTTTCCAGATTTCTTTGCTACGTCTACTATTAATGGAGTTACCACCAAGCTTGTCATTGTAGTTAATAACATCATTGAAATCTCTCCCAAGAATCCAAGGGCCATTAACAGTCTTACTAATTTTTTCTATGTTACTCCACATTTCTAATCGTTTAAACAACTTAGTGCTAGCATAAACAGATGAAAATAACCAAGTAATTTTTAAAGGAAGTACCTCAATCACAACATGAATTTCTTGATTGTTTCTAACAAAGTCATGAACCCTGACCACATTTTCATCCCAAAGAAGCACTATACCTCCTGATTGACCCTCACTAGGTACCTCGATCATTTGGAAAAAGTCAAAGTCACTTAGAAGGGATAAGTGGCTTTCCATTCTAGTTTCCAGAAGAGTAACCATGCATGGCTTGTGAGTGTCAAGCATTTCTCTAAAGTTCACCCTAAAATTTTTATTATTCCCACCTCGGATGTTCCATATTATTACATTAGTAGGCCTATACATATTTGGAAGATTTGGTGGTGTCCCATTTTCCCTCTGAGTGTGAGGAACTGGGTTCCTCCTTAGTGAAGGAACCAGAATCATAGCATGGTTCCCCACTGTTGGGTCTTGAGGGGGTCTCACATCCATGAAGAATTTGTGTAGTGCTATTGGACAGCTTAGCACGTACCTTTTCTCCCTTTGATCTCTGAATAGGTAGACTTTTACCTCGTTGAGCCTTGAAAACTCTAGGACTGGACCAGATCCCAGTAGGTTTACTTTGTCCTCCTCCTCCATTTCTACATTTTCTTGTTCTAGCGCATTGAGAGGGGGTTGAACTTGAGGGTTCATTGGGGGGTTTTGTGGTTGAGCAAGTGGTGGCTGTGGGTGTGGAGGTTGTGCATGTAGTGGGGGTGGTGGATGGGGTTGTTGTTGGTTGTTTTGTGGAGTCACTGGATCGAATGGGGTTGTCCATGGAATGAAAATGGGATTCATATTGTTGATCTCTCCTGGGGGAAAGAATGGGAGATCCACTGGAACTTGTTGGGACTGGATGGGATTGAAGTGTGGTGGGAGGCTCCATTGACTCCTCGTGGTATGTGCTTGATTGAGATTTAGGGAGGGGGCTAGTGAATGGAGGATGTTGTTCAACCACACGTGATTGAAGTAGTTGTTCATGGCCATATTCATCCCCTCTGAAACTAGTTGGGCTAGGAAATGAGAGTTTTGAAGAACTATGATCGTCTCTTGACCATTGAGCACCATGCTGAATGTTATTGCATGGCCCATCAAGGCTTGTTCCACCCACGAGAGGGGTTGATGATCCTGTGGCAACTGTGGTTGTATGAAGTAGGTTTGATTGTTTGCTACTTGATTTTGGGGTAGTGGTGGGTTGGACATGTTTAGGGCTCGTTGGTGTCTTAAAATTTGCACTAGACGATAGCGTCTTCGCTGAGTTATTGGAATCCTTGGCATTGTTAAGGGGAAGAGTAGGATTTATAAGGGTGTTATGAGAATAGGAGTCTGGGTTTTTAGGTTGAGTAGTAGAGATGGAGGGACTAGTAGTAGTGATATCTATATTGATATCAACAAGGTTACTTGTGGCAGTGTTCTTAGTGAGATTTTGGGAAGATTTTGTTAGGGAAACGTGGTGTTGTTCGTTGGCCATCTAGGGTTGGGAGGAAGGTTCCATTTCCACGTGGTTGAGTATTCTGTCTAGGAGATTATCTCCCATGCACTTAGGTAAACTAGTATTATGGTTAAGTTATGTTAGATTAGAGGGTTTGGAAGGGGTTGAGTGAGACAGAAGTATAGTATTAGGGTGCTCTAGGGTGTCATTAGTAGTAGGAGAGTAATTATGGCCTTGCATGTATTTTAATTGGGTGGTCTTAGGGTCTGCCAAGTGGACTTCCATTGGTCCATTGTTAGCCACGTCAATAACCATGCAAGACTTGTCGTTATTTTCTAGGTTACCAATGAGCTCATTGGTGGTAGTAGGCGGATTATCCAATGCTCCAAACGGATTGTTTGTATCAATGGCATTAACCTTTTGATCATCATTATTTGTATGTAAAGGATCAGTGGGAGTATTCCCTTTAATATTTGAATTAATAAGTAGAGGGGGGAGAGAGGACTTACCTGGATTGGGAATTGAATTAAAAATTGTCTTACCATCATTGGCTTGCTGGGATTTTGGCTTGTACACAGCCTTCTTTTTCTTGGGAAATGACACAGTGTGCCAGACATCTTCTTTGGGCAGAGGAGATCCCCTTTGCATGTCCTGGCTAGTAGTGTCTATGGACTTGGATTGGCCAATGGCAGTGTCTTCCTTTGAAGGGATCTGTTTGCTTCTTTGTATAGTAGGTGCATGAGGACATTGAATGCCCTAATCTCCCACAATTTTTGCATAGGACATTAGTACCTTCATAGTGTATTTCTTGTTTATGTGGTCCAATGTATACAAATGGAGTGGCCGGAATCTCTAGTGGGACTTCAACACACAATCTAGCATAACGGCCCCTTAGGGTTGAAGAGGTGCATGCATCAATTTTTAATAATTTACCAATTTTGTTTCCCACCTTTGTGAGAATTTGGCTATCATAAAACTCCGTTGGTAATTGTGGTAAACGGATCCAAATAGCAGTTAGTGAGATCTTAGCCTTTGAGGTAATAAAGTTTGGTACCCATTTTTTAACAGAAAGGAAGTGACCAAAAATAAACCAAGGACCATGATGAAGCACTTTTAACATGCTATCTTCATTGTTGAACTTTGTAATATAATAATCATGTCCTAAATCTATGAGTGGAAAATTTTCTTTTAACTTCCACAGATCTTGGACCTTTCTTTTGAGTAATTGGTGTTGAGTTCTCATCCCTTGTAGTTTTATGATTGTAAAGAGTTTCCATGGAGAGTAGATGCGATGGAGATCTTCTGGAGATAGATGAATTAGGTGATCATCTTTGGAGTAGGGCATACAATTTGCTAGACCATAGGGAGATAGTGGGGCGGGTTTGATCTTCAATGGCCATATGGATTCCCCCCTCCTCAATCCCATCGATTAATTTATCCCTGAAACTTTGGTTTGAAGGCATCAAATTAGTAGGACATTGTGATATATCAATGTCAGGCGGCTTAGGAGGAATGAAATTAGAATTTTTTGGATTGTTCATTGCAAAGTTGTAGTGAGAAGGTGGAGGTTCTCTCTCTAAAACCAAGTATTAAGATAAGAGAAAATTACTTCATCTGTCTCAATACATATTGGACCGGTTCATTATGTAGGCAGGTCTATTTTGCATGAAGTATTTCTTGTAGTATGTGTATTCTATATTGTACTTTGTACCTATATTGTGCAGACTCTCCAAAAATGGACCACTTTTGGAGGATCAGACACGCAGACACGCACCCAATGACATTTGTGTAGAGTCCGAGCAACATAGCTTTTTACACACTGATGAAGCATGATAAGTTTTATGCCCCTCTAATAGTCATTTAAGAGTGTTGTTAGCTGGAAACAAAGTTTTTACTGCAGTTCAGTCATATGTATTTCATAATTCGGAAACAATCAAGAAGTTATGCATGTTTGCTTTGAGTCGTGGGTCTACTGGAAATAACCTCTCTACTTGCACAAGGTAGGGGTTAGGTCGTGTACTCTCTACCCTCTCCTTACCCCACTTGAGGGATTACATTGGGTATGTTGTTGTTGTTATTGTTGAAACAATCAAGAAGTTATACTTTGATTTTTGTATGTACTCTAATGGATGGTTCTGGCAATTTGAATGAGATAACTAATGTTTTGGTCGGAACCTAAATGTTGTGTTTTTGGACTCAAAATACATAAATAGGTGGAAAAAAACTTAGTGACCAAAATATGTAAAACGCAGTTTTGAACCACGTTTTACCTTAACGGACGCTAAGGTAAAACGCGCTTCAATATTGCGTTTTACTAAAACGCCTTTTGTAACCGCGTTTTACATGAAGCTGAAGGGACGTTTACTTAAAACGTGGTTCGATACCGCATTTTAATAAAACGCCTTAAACAACCGCGCTTTACATATATAAGTACTCGTCCCCTTCCCTTTCCTTCCACATTCTGGACAGAAACACAAAGAGTCCCCCCCCCCCCATTAACTCGATAAAAAACTCGAGTAGGCCCCACCCGTCCCACAAAAACTAATCAAAGTTGGTCCCACATTCTAGCCAAGCCTTCTATTGTTGTAGGTTGCTTGTTTCGGAGTCAAATTTTTAATTCTTCAACTTTCTGAAAAACATAAATCGAGGTATTCCGATTTAGTTTATGACGAAACTCGTATAAATAATGCATATTAGTTGTTTTAAAATGTGTTCCATGTTGTTTTGTGTGTTTTTTTTTTGCGATTAAATTGGTATGTTACTTTTGTCCGGACTAAGATATTAATGTTCAAAACAAATATGTAAAAATTGCGAAATCGTTATCATTTGTTAATAAAAATGCTAAAAAATTACTATTACTGTTTTATATGTATTTTTGTGAATGTTTTGTAATTTTAATGTATTTGTTGTTTTTTATCTGATTTATATTATTTATTTGCTTAAAGACTAGTAACATAGTGCCCTTTTAGCGTAGTAAAATGTAGTGCCTTTTAGCGTAGTATGATGTAGTGCCTTTTAGCGTAGCTTCCTATAGTTTAAGTATCTCTTATACTCAAAAATACGTCAAAATAACTGATAGATCAAACACAAACTCTGTCCAATTATAGTCAACATATATTTGGTGCTACTAGGCCGCAAATATCGAGCCTGGAACCCATATATTAATATTTAATAATTAAATATTGTATAATTATTAAAATTAATTATTTAATTTACAAACAAACATATAAAATTATAAAACTAACATGTAAAATAATAAAACTAACACATAGAAGAATTCAGGATAAAATTGGTGCTAGTGGGCCGCAAATATCGAGCCTGGAACCCATATGTGAATATTTAATAATTAAATATTGTATAATTGTAAAAATTAATTATTTAATTCACAAACTAACATATAAAATAATAAAACTAACACATAGAGGAATTCAGGATAAATTGGTGCTATTGGGCCGCAAATATCGAGCCTAGAACCCATATGTGAATATTTAATTAATAAAAAGTAATTATTTAATTTACAAACTAACATATAAAATTATAATAAAACTAACACATAGAAGAATTTAGGATATCTTGATGCTACTGGGCCGCAAATATCGAGCCTGGAACCCATATGTGAATATTTAATAATTAAATATTGTATAATTGTAAAATTAATTATTAAACATGTAAAATTATAAAACTAACATGTAAAATAATAAAACTAACACATAGAAGAATTTAGGATAAATTGGTGCTACTGGGCCGCAAATATCGAGCCTGGAACCCATATGTGAATATTTAATTATAAAAATTTATTATTTAATTTACAATAAAACATATAAAATTATAAAACTAACATGTAATTAATATTGTTTAATTTACAGTAAACGGCATGGAGGTGCCGCCTATTCATCTCGGACCTTCCAGCGATGAGCTATTGTCGTTACAGGGCGATCATAGGTTCGCCCACATATGGGAGAGAGAGTTATTGACCCAGACTCTCCACGTCAGGAGAGTGGACGACATGTGGGACTTTCNGTAGTAAAATGTAATGCCTTTTAGCATAGTAAAATGTAGTGCCTTTTACCGTAGTATAATGTAGTGCTTCTTAGCGTAGTAAAATGTAGTGCCTTTTAACGTAGTAGTTTAAGTATCTCTTATACTCAAAAATACGTCAAAATAACTGATAGATCAAACACAAACTCTGTCCAATTATAGTCAACGTATAATTTGTGCTACTGGGCCGCAAATATCGAGCCTGGAACTCATATACGAATATTTAATAATTAAATATTGTATAATTATTAAAATTAATTATTTAATTTACAAACAAACATATAAAATTATAAAACTAACATGTAAAATAATAAAACTAACACATAGAAGAATTCAAGATAAATTGATGCTATTGGGCCGCAAATATCGAGCCTGGAACCCATATGTGAATATTTAATTATAAAAATTAATTATTTAATTTACAAACAAACATATAAAATTATAAAACTAACATGTAATTAATTTAATTTATAGTAGACGACATGGAGGTGCCGCCTATTCATCCCGGACCTTCCAGCGATGAGCTACTGTCGTTACAAGGCGATCATAGGTTCGCCCACATATGGGAGGGAGAGTTACTGACCCAGACTCTCTGCGTCAGGAGAGTGGACGACATGTGGGACTTTCTGCATGACAGAGTTCTCCATCCCCGTGTAGTCACACGCCTGCGGGAGACGGGTTTCTACAGGATTTTGGAGATCGGGCGACTGCAGCTCGATTGGTCTTTGGTCACGGCCCTGATAGAGCGGTGGCGACCGGAGACGCACACATTCCACCTGCCCATTGGCGAGGCCACCATCACACTGCAGGACGTTGAGGTTTCGTATGGGCTGCCCGTTGACGGACACCCTGTTGCTCTGCCGCCTGGCATGAGAGAGATGACATATGTGCGTACCTGGACATGCTGCAGCGGCTCACTGGTTTCAGGTCACAGGATGAGAATGTACTGGCTGGGACCAGTCATTTTCCGTTGACGACTATTCGACAGTATTTGGAGGGATTGCACCCCGACATCACTGGCGAGACAGATGATCTGCATATTCACCGGTATACGAGGTTGCTGCTACTCCTTATGTTTGGAGGGGTCTTGTTCCCGAACACTTCGGGGAACCTAGTCATCTTGAGATTTTTTCATCATCTTGAGCAGCTAGATGATTTACCCCAGTATAGCTGGGGTGCTGCTGTTCTCGGCTACTTGTACAGTCAGATGTGCCGGGCGAGCATGGGCACCCAGCGTGACGTTGCTGGATTTTTGCCGCTACTACAGGGGACAACATATTCGAATATTCTATTCATTTTAACATACGAAGTAAAAATATATCTTAAATTTTACGTCAACTTCTTATGTTAGGTTTTGGGCCTAGTAGCGGTTCATGTAGTTGCAGCCACCTCTACCACTATTAGCTCCGGATGTACCACCTCCGTTTCTCCCTCTAGCTAGGAGGTGGGTTCTCCGGCGAGGATATACGCATGAGTACGAGGCTCGGCATAATCTCTCCTTGTGCAGAGATATCTTGGATTTGCTGGAGGGCGCACAGGTAAATGTATATCTAAGTTTTCTTGTCATAGCCTCACATGTGTAGCGTATACTCACGTTTTCTGTTGTTACTTAATAGTTCATCTAGACGCCATACAGCGACGCGTTGATAGCTAGCTTGCCGGATTATTGCTCAGTCGGCCGGCTTATGTGGGGCTCTTCTGTCCCGTTGATCTGCCTTGATATTGTGGAGCATCATGCCACCGAGCGGGTACTTCTCTAGTGTGGCCGTCCGCAGCTCGTACAGACACCGCCCACCTGGCAGACCACACACTACCAGTGGGATGATCGTTCCAGGGTGGACGACGCATATTTGGCATGGCTAGAGGAGCAGATCGATACTTGGGACCGGCGATCTGACCTGATTTCCCCCCCCCCCCTTCACCGAGTCGGTCGGATACTGAGCATGATTATATGGGTTGGTACCGCGGCGTTACCCGACTTTTCGTCGGGAATCCGATTCATCGAGATGGCGGTCGGTACGTTCTATACGCCCGGAGCCAAGAGGCACTAGTATGTTATTTGGTATTCTTACTTGTAACTGTGACCTAGCGTTCCGTAATTTAAATTTTACATGTTGTGCAGGCTATTGGCCTACATTTATTTCACCAGTTGGGACTGCAGATGCAGCAGCAGGGCGGCGAGGGAGCGGCCGTTTTGCATGAGTATGGCCGGCAGGTTACAAAGCTGGCTGCCCGGACACTGCATCGAGCCAGAGAGGACGAGCTCTTAGTGCACGTCCTTGTTTATGTGGCGCCAGAGCACTACCATCGAGGTAGGCCTGTCCCACGAGCGAGGGGAGCTCGAGGCAGGGCTGTCCCACTAGGTAGGGGTGCCCCAGGAGGCAGGGCTATCCCACGGGGTCGTGGGGGCTGGCGAGGAGGTGGTCCACAGCAAGGGGGCGTTGAGGCACCTGTTATGGATGTTGGAGTTGATCTGCTGGGTGACCTCCATCAGCCAGACGAGGATGTTGGAGCTGATCTGCCGTCATTTAGCCTTCAACTGCCGCTCACTCCAGCAGCATCGCAGGTGACCCCGTCAGATCCATTGTTGATCACGGGCACGAGCATTGTCGGAGTTGATTGGGAGCAGTACTTTTCAGGCCAATCGACCGACCCGAGATGTGGATGGTGGGCGCTGGCTGAGTTATGGCTCATCGTCGACGGGTGCTGGGGATCTTTCACAGGCGCAGGTATGTTTGTGTTACTATTAAATTTACATTTGTTTTTATCTCATTGATTCGCCATAAGTAACTTTATAATTTTCTCATTAAGCCTTCATCCTCGCCCGTCACGGAGGCCACTTTGTGCAATGCTGACCAGGATGCGACGGATGCAATATTCAGGAGCCTGACGAGATAATGGTAAGTCAATTTAAATTTTTTTTGACATAACACGTACATTACTAATATATATTTTCATATTATGAGCTAACTTATTCTTTTGTAGGTTGCTGATGGACCGACGACCCCTTCTACTGATCCTGCCAGCACTACCGACGATCATGCTACAGCGCATCCTGCGATAAAGAGGCGACGTGATGAGGATGATTCCGATAGCGTATCTGGGCGGGATGGGATGCGCCTCAGGCCAGCGGCTGCATTAAAGCACACATGCTGTGGGACACATTGATTTTTTTTATTATTTGTATTTTATGTAAATATTATTTTATGTAAATAATAACAATAATTTTTTATGTTTACATAATATGCGCATTATGTTTTTATTTCCGTGTTTCTTCTTTATTTTAGTACTACAACACAAACACAAACATAGCAACTTAACATAATTTAAATTCAGTACAACTAATGAAATACATGACACGGGAAACATAAAGATAAAGTAGTGCACTCAACACATACATGTCATTGTTTACCCACTACCGCCTATTATTCTCTGATCCAACCATTTAAATTTCTCTTCCAGCTTGTTTTTTTCTTCTTCCGCCTCTTTTAGTTTCTCCTTCAACTCCGCAATTTCTCGTTTATATTCTCGTTCATATTCCCACTATTTTTTGGTCAAATCATGAAGATACTGCAAAGATCGTTTGTAGCATTCCTGATTACAGGGTTCATCAAGCCATACCTCAAAATAGCAAAAATTTTCGTTGTTGCCTCCAAACCTGTTCGCACACATCCAGTATTTGCACCCAACTTCACCATCATCCCAACAGTACGCCATCATACAGTGTTTGCTACATTGGCACATTGGTAAATACATGCGTTCAGACATTTGTTAAAGCGAAAAAAACCCTGCTTTTATGGAAAGTTTTGCTATTTGTTATGGTTAAGCGCAGAAAATAACTAGAATGCGCCCGTTATTTATAGGCAAGGCAACACACATAACGTACTATTTAACCGCGCTATATATATTCATAACGTAGTATTTAACCGCGCTATGTTTCGCATGTTAAAAATTCTTTCGGATACAAAATAGCTTTTTCGCAGTCGGGCAGCTTTTCTGATCGACAAGACAACACACATAACGTAGTATTTAACCGCGCTATATATATATATATATATATATATATATATATATATATATATATATATATATATATATATATATATATATATTCACACAAAATATAGTATTTAACCCCGCTATGCTTTGCGTGTTAAAGATTATTTCTAATACAAGACAGCTTTTTCGCAGTCGAGCAGCTTTTCAGATCGACAAGACAACACACATAACGTAGTATTTAATCGCGCTATATATACTCACACAAAACGTAGTATTTAACCGCGCTATGCTTCGCGTGTTAAAGATTATTTCTGATACAAAACAATTTTTTCGCAGTCGGGCAGCTTTTCAGATCGACAAGACAACACGCATAACATAGTATTTAACCGCGCTATATATATTTACTTATTTATCAAACATCTTCTTCCTCTGACAGTGTAGTTTTCTAATAATTTTAGAGTGAAACTCAAAAGTGAATGTAAAAGTTGTCCGTTTTTTAATCCAATACTATTTTCGATTACATGAACGGGAGGGATAAATTCATTAATTTACTCAACTGAAAAATGTTAAATATCAATAAGATCTAACAACAATGGAAACATAATTTTATTTGATACATCTTGCAACATAAACAAGTACATACACTTATTACAAGAAATATTACGAAAACAAAACACTACGTGTATCCTTGATAGATGGGCACATTAGATGAACTTGCACCAGGAGCTGGATTACCATCGCCATCCAAACTAGCTGAAGGACATTTATGACGGTCGTGTCCTGTTCGCGAGCATATGGCATATTTACGCACATAAACGGTATCACCAACATCCATTTGGTTCCATATACGCGTTATCTTTTGCACTTGTAGATTACGCAAATAGTCCTTGTTACACGCCATTTTAAATGGTTCCTGCGGCCAATAATGCTCAGCACCTAATTGCTGCAACTGCCCACTATATGTGTTTAAGTATGCAGCAACACTGTATTGCCTATCAACATAGTTGGTTGCCCCTAAACCTATATGTTGAAAGCACTTCATGGCATGTGAGCATGACATGGTAGATGGTCTATTTCCCACATGAGCACAACCTGCTAGCTTCATTTATGGTGTGTATATTATTCCCCCGGTGTTGATGGATAGTTGTGCGAACTTCAAAAATATTTCGCTCGTTGAAATACTGTAAAAATGAATGCCAATGTGCTCGCCTCTTGTATTTCTCAAATCTTTTCATTGGTATTGGCATAAATTCAACACCCTTGTCCATCAATTCCGATGCACCGCTATGCCTTTCAACAAACCTCTCCGCCATCGGTTTGAATGACATCCGCACCATGGCAGTGACAGGCAATCCACGTGCAGACTTCAATAACCCATTGAAAGACTCCGACACATTTGTAGTCAGGGTTCCCCATCGTCTGCCACCATCCGCATGCAATGTCCACTTGTGAAGCTCATGTTGCATCAACCAATGATAGGCTCTTTCGTCTAACTGCCGGATCGATTCCATGCGCCTCCTGAATTTGCACTCGTGGTGATCAGTTGCAGCCATCCACATTAAATCATGCAATTCCTTCTTGGGATATTTCTTCTGGAAATTGGCCTTCAGGTGCCTCACACAATAATGGTGGTATGCATAGGGTTCTTGCCATTCAAGAAAATGCACTACAGAACTTAATATACCACTATGCCAATCAGATATTAGACAAATACATGAACGTTGTTTGACAACATGCTGCTTCAAGCGGTTCAAAAATAGCGTCCACGTCTGTTGGCTTTCATCGGCACAGATGGCAAAAGCTAGTGGAAATATTTGTCCATTGGCATCTACTGCAACGGCGATCAACAGCTTAATATCATACTTTTCATAGACATGAGTACCGTCTATGGAAATTACCGGACGGCAATGCACAAAACCATCAATTGCTGGTTTAAATGCCCAGAACACATATCTGAATATATACTCCGGTATTCCTGCACTCCGCTCAAGCTTCCATTCAACAACAATCCCGGGGTTAAAGTGTTTCAATATGGCCATGTACCTGGGTAGAGATGCAAATGACTTATCCCAGTCACCATAAACAATTTCAAATGCACGTTAGCGCCCGAGATATGCCTTTCTTTTGGTAATAATGCACCCATGTTCCTGGTGGACGGATGTAATACACTCTTTGATCTTGTACCTTATGGACGCTTCAATGTGTGGAATCAGTTGAAGAGAAATCAAGTCAACATCCAGTTGAAGTGATTCCCATTGAATGTGTCCATTTCACAAATGTGGGTGCCAATATATTTACCCACTTTCCACAACCCTGTTTCCTTCTTGGTCGCACGCAGCATCCAGTGACAACCCATAAACCATTTACGACAAACAACCTTGTATACCTCCGGACTTGACTCCCATACCATCATCTCACGACACTCTCTTACGCTGTACATTTTTGCAGCCCTGGTTAGGCGAGATTTATTAGGAAAAAGCATGCCCTTTGCCAGCACCATTGGTCTAGACTCATCCCACATTGTTGTCCGAATTTCGTCAAGATCCCTTGTCAGGGCATCCACATCCGGCATACATGGCAAATGATCAAGGTAGGGAATATGCCTTGAATGAAACGGCACGTGGGACTCGTACACTCTTGGTCTAACGGGAGGTGGATCATGCTCCCTCGTCAGCTCAGGTTCGACATTCTCTTCCTCCTCCTCATCACCCTCGTCAGGGAAGGGTGTGTCATCTCCAGACTCATCGGCATTGTTGTCATAATCACTAATATCTTTTTGACTCTGCGCATCTGCCAAATCCCGAGTAAATACGTCGTCTACGGGCAACTAAGTGATGTCAGGACCATCAAGTTGCTCGTTTTCGCTGCACAAACAACAAAATAATAAGCTACTGAAATTGATAAATACTTTACATATAGCTATATCACTTCACTTACAAGTCGTAATGTGTTGACATTCCATGATGGACATTATCCTGTTGGTGATGACTCCCGGATGGACCACCGTGATCCAACACACCAAAACTATACATATTCCAACTGGGCGTGGATTCATAACTTGTAAAATTCATATCTGGACGGTACCCCCTGTGGAATATATAAGTGTTAATACAAATTCAATACGACAAAAATAAACATCGTAACACAAAGGAAAATTGAAGTTTACCAGTCGTCTTGTGGATTATGTAAAGTAGGAGAGAAATTATTTCCTCGCTCCTTGTTCGCCCGTGGAGATAAGTTTAGATCCGGCGAAACTCTTTTAGCCGGAACCTGCTGGGCTAAAACTGCTCCAGAATAACCACCCGATGATTGAGGGTTATCCCTGCTTTGCGCAACATCATTATTGCGAACGTCTTCAACCTTCACGTACATTTCCAACATTTTTATCAAAATAAGTTTTCGGTATTCATCCGGAGTCCCCAAAAAATCTCTTAGAGCTTCATCATCCTCGATGTTAAACTCAGCGTAACAAGCAACCCCTTGCGGAGTCACAGAATATGAATATCTTCCGGTTATTTTAAGATTCACCGAACGTTTGCTCAACCTAATTTTATTGCATAACAACGATACTAGGCTATTGTACTCCATTGTAAATGGCAACTTAACATGACTCTGTGGAGATAAACTATAGCTCACTGAGTTATTCGCCACCATAACCTCACCCCCCCCCCCCCCCAATATAACTGAAACCCTTACTTTTTGCTCTTCAGACATTATGAAAAAAGCTTGAGAATTTAACAAGAAGAAAAATTTATAAGGAGTTGAAAATATTTCTAATGAATTTTTGCAAAACCCTTAACGCCTTTAAATAAGGCAATGCCCAATCCGGGGGGGGGGGGGGGTCAAATTTTCGGAAGTAAAACGCAATTTAAAAGGGCGTTCTACACATTTGAATTATTGTTATATCAGTTAAGCGCAGAAGAGTTATTGGTGGGCCCACAAAACAGGTAAAACGCGGTTACAAAAGGCAATTTATTAAAACGCAGTTTTGAAACGTGTTTTACCTTAACGTCCCAAACGGACATTAAGGTAAAACATGGTTCAAAATTGCGTTTTACATATTTTGGTCACTAAGTTTTTTTTCTACCTATTTATGTATTTTCAGTCAAAAAAGATAACATTTCGGTTCCGGACTCGATGTTTTGGAGTTCCCTCCATGTCTAATGGCAGAGTTTGGAGAAGAGTACAAAAGTCTTTGCATCTAATAATAGGTATGAATCCAGAAATTCAAGTAAGTTAGGGTCAAATGATATGAATCCTCTACATATGTTCTGCTCTATTTGGATCCATTTCATTTAATACTAAATGTTTCAACTTTTTAGGCAAATTTTAGATACTCTAAATTCCACGCCTATTCTTAGACAGATTATGAGTCTATCCCAAATAGTTGGTCTTGTCTATGTAGATTCTTTGCTTCTATTGTAGTCTGATGTGATTTTTTGTCAGTGTCTTTTTAGGTATCCGGAACCAAAGTGTGGCCTTTTTTGACTCAAAGCACAAAAATAAATGAAAAAACCAACTGAAGACCAATTTAAGTATAACGCATGGGTTGCATGCGCTATACCTTAACGACACGTTTGTCCGTTAAGGTATAGCTCATGCCATACATGCGTTATACTTCTTAGGTGACTGACCCACAATAATTGGTGGGTATAGCGTATAGAGTTACTGCGCTATAGCGCTTTGAATTAATGTGCTATACCCTCAATTATTGTACTCCCCGCATAGGTTTTTTGCTTAAATTAATGAGTTTTATTCTTTCTTCAAAAATCCATTTAGAAAAAGTCAGTCTTCCGCATTCTTTTTATTTTCCTTTACTTATTCCGAAATATTTTTTTACGCTCTTTTGCATTTTGCCATAATATTCTGAAGAGCGACAAATTGGGTTGCATTATATTGGGGAGGGGGGAGGGGTTGTCATGGAGAAATGAAATGTGTGCGACAAATTGGGGTTGCCACCAGATGCTGCCTAACGGGCGTCAGCTGCAGTCGATTGGCACCACTCAAAGCAGTCGGCTCCGCAGGCTGGAAACTGGTGAGCCTCTACAACATATGTAGATAGTCGTCTCCCGTATAGTCCCTAAGAGCATGCGGGTAAGCTACAGGAATACCATCAACAAGCAACCCCAATAGAACCTCCATGTCCTCTAGCGTGATGGTAGCCTCGCCGATAGGTAGATGAAATGTGTGCGTCTTCGGTCGCCACCGCTCTATCAAAGCCGTGATCAAGGCCCAGTCGAACTGCAACTGGCGGATCTCTATAATCCGGTAAAACCCTATCCACTAAAGGCGTCTAACTGTACGGGGATAAAATGGATGGTCCCTAATGAGCTCCCAGAGATCGCCTATACGTCCGCGTTGGAAGGTCTGGGACAGACACAGTCCATCCCAAATGTGTGAAGACCTATGGTTGCCCTGGATCAACAGTAACTCTCAAACAGCAGGTCCAGGATGCACAAGGGGAAGCTCCATGATAATGTCTGTAAATTAAACAATATTAATTAAAGTATTTTTCTATTTAATCATTTAACATCTTTAAATATATTGCGATATTTTTTATATTAATATTTAATCGATAAATTTTCTATAGTATTACTTAGGTTGATACATTTTCTTTATTATTATTATTTTATTTGTTAGTTTCTTACATTTTTTACTAAAATTCGACAGGGTTTTGTTTGAACTATCATCTTTTTTCAGATATTTTTGGGTTATAAAAGAATTAAATATTTAATTTTCATAACCAATCAAGATATATTTAATAATTATTCATATAAATATACATAGGTTGATAAATTTTCTATATTATTATTTGATATGTTAGTTTCTTATATTTTTTTGACTAAAATTCATTGGGGTTTTGTTTGAACTGTCATCTATTTTGCAGATATTTTGGGGTTATAAGAGAATTAAATACTAAATTTTCATAACTAATCAAGATATATTTATTAATTATTCATATAAAAAATACTAGAAACTTAATACTAAATAATGTTCAATTTATTTCATTCATAACGATTTGTTAGTTAACTTTTATATTTACCCAAAAAATCTGGCAACGTCTCTTTTGTAGTATCAACTAATTATTTTATGATTCATATCTAATATTTGATATTTATCTAGTAATACATTTAATTCATAATTGAGTACTCTAACCGAGTTAGTTAATGAGGGCACGTAGTTTTTATTCTAGACTAACGAATCCTAAAACCACTAAAGTCACACTACTCTAAATGGCACGTAGTTAGTTAATGAGGGAACGTAGTCAACTACCATAAGTTAAAATTTATTATCAATTTTACTACGCTAAAGGGTGCTACATAACAATTAAAGAAACAACATAACACTAAAGGGCACTAAACAACAATAAAATCATGTATTATTATACGTATAATACTAAAGTCACATATAATACTAATTATTCAATAAAATATTAATATATAATTTTCATAAATTTTTAGCACATAAAGAAACTAATCCGGATAAAAAATAAAAAATAATTATATCATAAAATGATCACAAAAAGCATAAAACACAGTAAAAATAACTAATTAGTACTTTATATCTAAGTTTTACAAAAAAGTGAGTCGAAATACCTCAATTTAGAGTTTTTTTTAATTGTAAAAAAATTGATGATTTAACCACCGAAACGAACAATAGGAGAGATCCACAACACGACAACGCCTTGGATCCGGTGTTAGCTCGCTAAAATACGGAGGGAACACAATTTTTGGGGGCTAGTGGGCTCCAATGGAGATTTTTGCTTTAAAATTGGGGGGGGGGGGGGGGCGTTTGAAAACTTTCTATCGAGGAAGATAGTTGGGCTATACTTACCTGTCTTTTCAACTTCAGGTATAGCGCATCACATATATGTGCTATACTTATATTTTGACCACCATTTAAAATTCAATTACAGTACATGTATTACATGCGCTATACCTTAATGGACAAACGTGTCGTTAAGGTATAACGCATGCAAGATTAGTACTCAAATTTAAAATGAATGTAAGATAAGCTATTTTAACATAGCTCTTTTAAAATGAATGTAAGATTAATACTCAAATTTTCTTGTTGAATCTCCTCAGTTTTTTGTTAGAAGAGATGAGTCTAAAATTTTAATGGGTTTTAAATCATAACTCTTTTTGCTCACTGAGTTCAAGATAAGCTATTTTAACATACAATAAAATTTCTTAATACAGATATAAAATTGGGTGTGCATTCGATTTTTCGGTTCGATTTTGCATTGTTAGGTTGTAATGACCCGACCGATCGTTCTGAGCTTTTGCACTTTGATCGCTAGTTCTCAGGCATGACTTGCCCGTGTAATGTGTTATGACTAATGTAGGTCGTTGGTTTTGGTTTCAGGAAAATTTGGAATGAATTTGAAAGGACAGTTCAGTTGAAAGCTTTGAATTTGAAAGGGTTTGACCAAGAGTTGACTTATTTGTATATGTGCTCGGATCAGAGTTTTTATGATTTGGTTAGCTTCGTTGGGTGATTTATGACTTAGGAGTGTGATCGGAAGTGATTTTGGAAGTCCGGTGTAGAATTAGGCTTGAATTGGCGAAGTTAGTATTTTGGCGAATTTCGGTTGATAGGTAAAATTTATATCCGGGAGATGGAATGGGATTCCGAGAGTTTCTGTAGCTTCGTTAGGTGATTTGGGATGTGTGTGCAAAATTTCAGGTCATTTGGAGGTGTTTTGGTCGGGTTTTTAATCAAATACGTGTTTCGGAAGTTTTAAAAGAACTTAGGCTTGAATTCGATGTATTTTGATGATTTTGGTGTTAGTTGAGGTGTTTTGATGATTGGAGCAAGTTTGAATAATGTTTTAAGATGTGTTGGTTCTTCTGGTTGAGGTCCCGGGGGCCTTGGGGTGAATTCGGATGGCCATCGGGATGATTTTGGACTTGGTGATTTCTGAAGATTTGCTGATGTCCGAGGGGCTTATTGATGCCCGAGGGGCTTATGGTATTTTCTGGACTGAGTGAGGCTGAGGGCCATATGTGAGGATATATGTGAGTGAGGTGAGGAGGCTTTCAGGCCTCGAGTGTTATGTGAGGAGGCTTTCAAGCCTCAAGTGTTATGTGAGGAGGCTTTCAGGCCTCGAGTGTTATGTGAGGAGGCTATCAGGCCTCGAGTGTGATGTGAGAAGGCTTTCAGGCCTTATGTTATATGCCATGAGGTGGCTTGATATTGCGCTTGGGCCGTAAGGGGCCCCTCCGGAGTCTGCACACCCACAGTGAGCGCAGGTACCCATATGGATCGGGCTGCACGCCGCAGCGAGATATGTGGATCGGGCTGCACGCCGCAGCGGTTACTATATGATACTGTTCTGAGAGTGATCTAAGAGAGAGAGCCCGAGGGGCTGAGAGTGTTTCTGAGAGTGAGCCCGAGGGGCTGGTACTGTTTTGAGATATTGCCCGAGGGGCGAACTTTTATGTGCTCATCTTGCATATTTACTTGCCTTTTTACCTGTTATACTGCGGTATTTGTGCCCGAGGGGCGGATTTTTCTGTGCTTAACAGCACTAACTGTTTTGAAATCGTTTCGTAACTGTTGAAAAGATCTTTTTCAAAAGAGATTTAAACTAAGCCAATATAATTCTAAAGATTTCACAGCTTCACTGTTTCTCAAAGGATTGTACCCTGCTTCTATACAGCATGTTGGTTGCGTTACGTGATTTCTTACTGCTCAGTTGTTATTTACCTTTATTACTCACTGAGTTGGAGTACTCACTTTACTCCCTGCACCTCGTGTGCAGTTGCAGGTATTTGTTCACCCGGTAGCGGGTATTGGCTGTTTGGAGGCAGAGCTGCAGTAGTTTAGCGAGGTGACTGCCACCGTTCGTAGCACCGTTTCTTTCTATTGTTATTCATTATTCTTGTTCAGTGTATTTCTAGACTCGTAAATATAATTACATTCTTGTAGATGCTCGTGACTTGTGACAACCCGATTAGGGCTGTGTTGGATTGTATTTCCGCTAATTAATACTATTAAGTCATATTTAAGCTGTGTAATTATGTTTAACTACTTTTGAAAAGACGAGTTGGGTTAGTTGGCTGGCCTCGTCTTCACGAGAGGCGCCATCATGACCAGTGCGGGGGTTTGAGTCGTGACAAGTTGGTATCAGAGCCTAGGTTACTAGGTCTCACGAGTCATGAGCAGGTTTAGTAGAGTCTCGCGGATCGGTATGGAGACGTCTGTACTTATCCTCGAGAGGCTGCAGAACCTTTAGGAAAACTTCACATTCTTGAATTCTTATCGTGCGTCCTTGATTCAGCTTGAAAGGTAACTCTTGAAATTCTTTCCACGCGTTCGTAAGCGCGCATGAGCGCTCAGTATCAGATGTGCCTTGATGGCTTGTGATTCCCCGATCAAGGGGTGAGTTATGATCTCTGTGAGTTTGATGTTAGGCCAGTCTGGAGTACTTGAGGCCGGATCTTTGCCTACGGCTCGAGCACTAAGGTGCTGATTGGGTGAGTAAGTGTTTTGAACTTATATATTCGGCAGTGTCCCTATTAGTGGAAGTGACGGCTGGGTAGCTATGTAAAGAGTGTATTAGTACTGCGAGATGTATTTATATGACTTGGAAGTGACGAGGAAGATCTGCTGGATGATAGATGAACCATTAAGTGTTTGATTTCCATTGTGAGTGGAGGCGTGGCCCCGAGTGATGGGCGCGTGAAGAATCTTTTCATGTTTCCAGTCGAGAGTGAAGTAAATTTTATGTTGCGGTACGAGTTCAGACTCGGGAAGACTAAATGGCTGTGTAATGTGTATGGTGGTGGAAGGTATACAGGAATGTGATATTGAAGCGAAGCAGGTGGGTTATCTCCTGCGAAGTGTTCTGAAGTGGTGTGATCCTTATGTGTATATTGGGAAATATCATGTGCAAGTGAAAAGTACGTGTTGAAATTTGGAATTTTGGGTCGCTTAAGAGATTGGGCTTAACTGTTGCGGGAATGAATGCGAGAATTGCAGAAGAGCTACAGTACGGGGTGATCTGTGTTTTCACAACTTATAAATGATTTGAGTTTAATCTCACTATGTTAATGTGGCATCAATAGAGTAAAAGTGTTATGAGGTATTGAGGGTATTTTGATCTATAGCTTCGAGCCAAGTGGGGGAGTCTGCTGTGAGTAATTGATTACACGGTTAGGTACTATGCTGGTTCCAGTTTGAGGCGTGCGGGTGAATCAGTTATGACTTGTGGGAATTGAGACCGAGGATGCTGACGAAGGTTATATTATGCTTCATAGGGTAAGGAAATCACAGGATGTCTTAAGTTGTTGTTGGTAAAGAATGCTCAGTGCAAAGAGCAGTAAGTTGCTTGGGTGTATTAGGATGAGGATTCCATTCTTGCGGTATTGGAGTGCGAATGAGGCACGAGTGGATCTGTTCGTTAGGTCGGGTAATTTTCAGTTTGAGTAAGAGTGAATGACTTTCGAGAATGGTTCCAATGTGTTCAAGATTCTGCAGGAAACAATCGGGTATTTTGAAGTGGCATGCGTGGTTAGAAATTGTGTTTTCATTGGAAGAGGTTCAGATTTGTGGTATTTCTATGTTAATTATGGAGTTCTATGTATCGGTATCGGGAAAGTAAAGGTCACGGATTCGGATTCGCAGGAGGTTCTTAAGATTAAAGTATTCGGGAGCGTGATGTTTCTGACAAAATTTGAGAGAGTATTCAGCGGCTTATAGGTCCTAGACAGTGTGGTCTTGTGCTTGGGTCTCGTGTAGTGAGCCTGGGATTGAGAGATTGTGGTACTACAGCAAGAGGAAGCATCAAGTTGAAAATGAATCGGAAGGAAATTCAGATAGACGGAATGGTTTGATAGTAGACCGAATCGGTATGGTAAGGGTATGATCAATTCTTTGTATGTGTTCGAGGTAATGGGTTCTTACAGGTATTTGGCAACAATGCTCATGGGTTTTGATGGCTTGCTTAGCTTGGTCTAGTTAGAAGGATTCAGTCCTGGCAGTTTAATTTGTGCAAACGAAATTGGGAGAGTTCTTGTTGATTTCTACTGTGGCTGGAGCGGTGCATTTTCTACGAATATAAGAGGTATGGGATGTGTAATGATTTTTCTTCTAGATGGGATAAATGGAAGTTCTTGGCTAATTGAGTGTGTAGATGTCTGTGGCTTAGAAGGGAGATAAAAGTTTTCCTGTTATCCTTGGATGTGTGGTATATGCGGTATGTTGTGGAGGATCGAGATTTGCGTGTATGAGGTTTCAGTTCAGTTCTGAAAGGAAGTTCATAAAACTCTTAGGAAGCGGGTAGCCTCAGATGATTGAGGAAATGGTATTGTTATTTGGAAGTGACTTGACGAGAGTATAGGTTTCAAAAAAAGGGGTAATGTGATTAAGTTGATAGCACTTCGATAGTATTGCGGCACCTTCTTTTAGATCGACTGGTGATATTCAGGGAAATTTGAGAGTATCTGACGTGGAATGATTGGGTATTAGAGGTGTGGCATATATTCGGATGGCGAAATTAGGATAGGATATGGTGATTCATGTGTCGTATGGACGTGGAGATGGAAGTTCTCATATTCAGGCTGTGTTGTGATTGTAGATCGTGTGTATCAGCACTGTTTAGTGACTACCGAGATTTGGAGACCCAAGTGGATCTTTCTTTGCTTGGTATGTTAGGTTTTGGATATGATATTGGGGTGTGGACTAGTTGTTCCGTGTTGTGTTATTCTGGACTATTGCAATAAGATGGCGCGGATGGCCATGTCGGGAAATGCCACGGATTGAGTAGCGATGTTCGCCGGATTATGTCCTATTGGGGATTTTTATATTTCGAAGACCTAGCGGACGGCTGGGAATGATTGCCTTTCTTATTTGGGGCCTTGTGAGTGAGTGTTCTATCCTGAGTCGGCTTGATTGGGTCCGAATGGCATTGTTGAGGGAAGTATTGATTCGACCGTTGTCGAGCTTATCAGTGATCGGGGGAGATCTATGAGTTACCTCTTTGTGTTGCGAGATGCTAGGATTTGTTGGTTATAGGCACATATGGGGCGGTTCAATTGGGGTCTCTTAGTGGAATTCGAGCGGGCAGAGTAATTGAGCGATGCTTAGTGAACGGTGTATCGGTTGTGTCCTATCGGGTTGCGTGGTATATGATATTTGTTGCACCGTGGGTGTACTGATTTGCTTTGGTCCCAGACATCAAATTGTGCGTGGCTGTCGATGTTTTAGCATGGTGACTTGAGGTGTTTCATGTGTAACAGTGTTTGAATAGGATCACGCATGGTACAGAGGCTACGTGGAGATATGACCTTTCGGGGTAGATCAGGTGTTCTGTTTCTATGATGCGAGACGGGGTCTCAGCTTGGTGTTGTGATGATACTGATGAGCTTGAGGTACAGCTCTTTCGTTGGGGCCAATTTCATGATTTGAGTATATTCAGACCGTTTCTTATTGGTGTGCTAATTATGCAAGTTATGGCTTAGGCCTGTATTGATGTAACATGTCACCAGAGTGGTGTGTTGGATTCGAGGCGATCGTCGGGGTCATTAATAAGTACAAACGGGTTTGATTTCAGCTTGTTGAAAGGATAAATTCGAGGTTCGGTTCGGAAATCTGCTGTGGTATTAGCCAACGGGAGGTGACTTCATGAATGGTTGACCTGAGAGATGGTTACGGTTTATTGCATGTTTCATTTATCATTAGCAGTATATAGAAGTGTTGGAATAAGACTTTAGTTGATAGGAGGTTTTCTACCGGTATTCGGGTGTTGTGTGCAGCTGCTTTGAATGGAAGTTATCACTACATGTGTTTGAGTTACGTGGTATATCAGATAATTGCATTTGAGGTTGCAGGCAGGGGTTATTACAGCTGGTTCGGGCTTATTCTGAATAGAGATGTGAGGTTCTGATCTTGTGTATAATTTTGGAAAGTAAAATGTGGTTCTATGGCTTATGGGCTAGATTGGATGGTGAAATAACAGTTACAATGTGTTATCGGGCCTATATGAGATAGGGTGACGTGGGGTCACACCGGGTATATACATGGTAAGGTTATTCAGCGATTGGTTGGCTTTTAGAACAGCTCTGGGTACGTTCGAGGACGAACGTGTGTTTAAGTGGGGGAGGATGTAACGATGCAACCGGTCGTTCTAAGCTTTTGCACTTTGATCGCCAGTTCTCGGGCATGACTTGCCCCGCGTTATGTATTATGACTAATGTAGGTCGTTGGTTTTGGTTTCAGGAAAATTTGGAATGAATTTGAAAGGAGAGTTCAGTTGAAAGCTTTGAATTTGAAAGGTTTTGACCAAGAGTTGACTTATTTGTATATGAGCTCGGATCGGAATTTTTACGATTTGGTTAGCTTCGTTGGGTGATTAATGACTTAGGAGCGTGATCGGAAGTGATTTTGGAAGTCCGGTGTAGAATTAGGCTTGAATTGGCGAAGTTAGTATTTTGGCGAATTCCGGTTGATAGGTGAAATTTGATCAGAGGGTCGGAATGAAAATTCGAGAGTTGTTGTAGCTTCGTTATGTGATTTGGGATCTGTGTGCAAAATTTCAGGTCATTCGGAGGTGATTTGGTCGGGTTTTTGATCGAATGCGTGTTTCGGAAGTTTTAGAGGACTTAGGCTTGAATCCGATGTAATTTGATGGTTTTGGCATTAATTGTGGTGTTTTGACGATTGGAGCAAGTTTGAATCATGTTTTAGGATGGGTTGGCACTTTTGGTTGTGGTCCCCGGGGCCTCGGGGTGATTTCGAATGGCCATCGGGATGATTTTGGACTTGGTGAAATTGCTGGTTTTGCTGGTATCTGGTGTTTCCGCATCTGCGGAATAAGGGCTGCATATGCGGTTCCGGAGATGCGGGTGATTGGTCGCAGGTGCGGTCCATGGCTCGATTGGAAGAGAAGCGGAGAAGGTGGATTATGAAATTTCCGCAGAAGCGGACCGTTTTCCGCAGGAGAGAGGTCCGCATATGCGGTAGGGGACCGCAGAAGCGGTCGTGTTCTTTAAGTGAGGATCCGCAGAAGCGGAAAAATAAGCGCAGAAGCGGTAGTCGCAGATGCGGTGGGGGGCCGCAGATGCGAAAATCCCAATTATCAGAAGGGTTTTTAAGCTTATTTTGTTCCGCGAGTTTTAGTCCATTTCCACCATTTTTAAGCAAACTTGAGAGTTCTTGGACTGAATTGAAGGGGGATTTCGACAAGGTGTGATTGGAGGTAAGTTCCTTGGCCTAAATACATGAAATTATGGTAGAATTAACATGGAAATTGGTTGAGATTCATCAAAAGAGAGTAAAGCTAGGGCTTGGGAATTTGGTGTTTTAAAATGGAATTTGAGGAGTCAAATGGACTCCGATTTTGGTAAATTTGATATGCATAGACTCATGGCGAGATGAGAGTCCGGTGATGTGAATTTTCTGATTTTTTTCGAGAAGTGGGCCCGGGCCTCGGGTTTTTCCAACTTTGTGAATTTCGATATTTTTCGAGTCTTCTCGATTGGGTTGTGTTCCCTTGGCATATTGTGACGTATTCGTTCTGATTTTGGATAGATTCGACGCGCGTGGAGGCCGAATTGAGGGGCAAAGGCATCGCGAGCTAGAGATTTCGCCGGTTCGAGGTGAGTAATGATTGTAAATGATATCCTGAGGGTTTGAAACCCCGGATTTGCACATCATAGAGCTATATTGAGGTGACTTGCACGCCGGATAGCGAGCGTGGGGTAGAGCACCGTTAGGGATTGTGACTTGGTCCGTCCCGATTGTTGATTTTACCGCGTATTTGACTGAAACGTATTTGTTATAATCATGATCTGGGCTGATTGCCATATTTGGGCTTCGCGCCAATTATCTAAACCCTTCGGGGATTTTTATCACAGTTTCCTCACTATTTTGATATACTACTTGAACTCAGTCCTGTTGATTATACTGTTTTACAAACTCAGCCGCTTTAACTGAACTTTGAGACTTAAATGATATTTCCACTGTTGTTTGGGCTGAGCACTACTATTTTATTGATGCCCGAGGGGCTTATGATGTTTTCTGGACTGAGTGAGGCCGAGGGCCATATGTGAGGATATATGTGAGTGAGGTGAGGAGGCTTTCAGGCCTCGAGTGTGATGTGAGGACGCTTTCAGGCCTCGAGTGTGATGTGAGGAGGCTTTCAGGCTTCGAGTGTGATGTGAGGAGGCTTTCAGGCCTCGAGTGTTATGTGAGGAGGCTTTCAGGCCTCGAGTGTCATGTGAGAAGGCTTTCAGGCCTTATGTTATATGCCACGAGGTGGCTTGATATTGCGCTTGGGCCGTAAGGGGCCCCTCCGGAGTCTGCACCCCCACAGTGAGCGCGGGTACCCATATGGATCAGGCTGCACGCTGCAGCGAGATATGGATCGGGCTGCACGCCACAATGATATGTGGATCGGGCTGCACGCCGCAGCGGTTACTATATGATACTGTTCTGAGAGTGGTCTGAGAGAGAGAGAGAGCCCGAGGGGGTGAGAGTGTTTCTGAGAATGAGCCCGAGGGGCTGGTACTGTTTTGAGACATTGTCCGAGAGGCCAACTTTTATGTGCTCATCTTGCATATTTACTTGCCTTTTTACCTGTTGTATTGTGGTATTTGTGCCCGAGGGGCAGATTTTCTGTGCTTATCGGCACTAACTGTTTTGAAATCATTTCGTAACTGTTGAAAAGATCATTTTCAAAAGAGATTTGAACTGAGCCAAGATATTTCCAAAGATTTCACCGTTTCACTGTTTTCTCAAAGGATTATACCCTGCTTCTATACAGCATGATGGTTTGCTTACGTGATTTCTTACTGCTCAGTTGTTATTTACCTTTATTACTCACTGAGTTGGAGTACTCACTTTACTCCCTGCACCTCGTGTGCAGATGCAGGTATCTATTCATCCGGTAGCGGGTTTTGGCCGATCAGAGGCAGCGTTATATGAGTTAAAGAGGTGACTGCCAGCGTTCGCAGCACAGTGTTTCTCTCTTTTGATCATTATTTCGGTTTTGTATATTTTAGACCTTGTAGTGGATTTACATTCTGATAGATGCTCGTGACTTTTGACACCCCGATTAGGGCTGTGTGGGGTTGAAATTCCGCTAATTAATATTATTAAGTCACATTTTAGCTGTTATTCATGTTTAAATTATTTTTGAAAAGACGAGTTTGGGTTAGTTGGCTGGCCTTGCCTTCACGGGAGGCGCCATCACGACCAGTGCGGGGTTTGGGTCGTGACAGTGTGGACTGTGAAAATGTGGCCAAGGTTAGTCAGAGGATAGTATGTGTTATGATTCAGTCATTGTGGACTTTCGGAGGGTTATTTATCTATTTGTGGATGACCAGAGTTGATTTAGGGGTCCATTGGTAGGCCCAATAAGGATGTGTATCCTACGTTGCGTCGGATTGGTTAGCTCCATGCTGCTTTTGTTGAGGGATGTGCCATTCAGTTGTTGTTGAGCTTATTTGTGTTCTGAAATGATCTGTGAGTTACTCTTCTATGCTACGGGGAGTTGTGATTTGTTGGTTATATGCACACATGGTGTTGTTCTATTTGGGCTTTATAACAAAATTTGAGCGAGATGTATATTTGGGTGTTGCATGATTGATTGTGCCTTCGTTATGTTCTTTCAGGCTTGTGTGGCATTGCATCATTTTTTCTCCGTGGTTATGGCAATGCACATTGGGAACTTGATGTCGAATCGCGCGTGGTTATTGATCTTGAGCAAGGTAGCTTGAGGTATATGTCATGGATCAGTATTTGGATGAGGTCATGCATTGCAGTGGGGTTATGTTGAGGTATGAACCTTTGTGTTAGATTGTGTGATGGTCCTACGGTGTGTGATGGATTTTCAATATTTTGTTAGGGCAGTACTTGTTAAGCTTGTAAGACATTTCTCTTTTGAGTCATGTTCTATGATTTGAGTACGTTTCGATGGTATTGAAGTGACATATCAGTAGAATGATTGCATTGGATGAGGTGAGGTCATTGGACGCATAATGGACTCTATCGTAATTAATTACAGCATAGTTGGAAGGATAATATCGAAAGTCGGCTTAGAAATTGGCTATGGTTCTTGTCGAAGGAGAGGGAGCTCCATGACTTGTTGATCTAATGAATTGTTATGAGTTCTGCATGTTTCTTTCATCATCGGTAGTGTACAACGGCTTTAGAACGAGGTTTATTACTGGTATTTGGTGGTTTGGAGCAGTTATTGTGATTAGAAATTATCGCTATGAGTATTTGAGTTATGTGGTATATCATGTGGTTACTTCTTGGGTTATGATTACAGCTCATTACAGCTTGTTCAAATTTATACAGTGTGTAGATACGAAATTCTAATCTTATAGAAAATTTTTGGATGTTGGATATTGGATTTAAGGCTTATGGGCTAGGTTGAATTAAGAAATTTCTGTTATGCCGTGCTATCGGACCTATATGGCTTAGGGTGATGTGGGATCACCCCCGGGTATGTGCATGGTAAGGTTACACGCCGATTTGATGGCTTTTGGAACAACCTTGGGCACGTTCGAGGACGAACGTATGTTTAAGTGGGGGAGGATGTAACGACCCGACCAATCGTTTTAAGTATTTGCACTTTTCTCGGTAGTTTACGGGCATGAGTAGCTCCGTATGATGTATTATGACTTATCTGAATCATCGGTTTTGGTTTTTAGGGTATTCAGAATTGATTTGGAAGAATGATTCTCAGCTAGAAGCTTTAACTTTGAAAGGGTTGACCAAGTTTGACTTTTTAGTATTTGACCTTGGATTGGATTTTTGATGGTTCCGTTAGCTTCGTTGGGTGATTCTGGACTTAGGAGCGCGTCTGGATTGTGATTTGGAGGTTCGTAGTAGAATTTCGCTTGAAATGGCGAAAAAGTGGATTTTTGGAAAGTTTGACCAGGAGTGGACTTTTTGATATCAGATTCGGATTGTGGTTCCGGGAATCGGAATAGCTTCACTATGTCATTTGGGACTTGTGTGCAAATGCATTCCGGGTTAATTTGTTATGTTTCGGCACGAGTTATGGAAGTTGAAAAGTTCAAAGTTCATTTAGTTCGATTTGAGGTGTGATTTGTCGTTTCAACGTTGTTATGTGTGATTTGAGGCCTCTAGTAGGTCTGTGTTATGTTATTGGACTTTTTGGTATATTTAGACGGCATCGTGAGTGTCCCGGGTGAGTTTTGGACGGGGTTCGGATAATTTTAATTTCATTGGCCGCAGAAGCGTAACAGGCTTGGCTGGAGGTCATCGCAAATGCGGAGGAGGAGTCGCACCTACGAGTACGCATAAGCGGAAATTGTTCAACAGGTGCGAGGGCGAGCTGGTTAGTTGTGGTCGGAGAAGCGTAACAGTTACCGCAGATGCGGTGGTCGCAGATGCGACGATTTTTTCACGAATGCGGAAAGTACTGGGCAGAAGCTATAAAATCGAGGTTTTGGTTCTTATCATATTTTAAGCTATGGACTTCAGAATGGAGCAATGTTTGGAGCAATTTTCATCACAAGGATAGGGGTAAGTATTCTACACTCGGTTTTGATTATATTTCATGAATCCATCTTCATTTTTAGCAATTGGTTGATGAATTTGAAGAGGAAAATTGGGGGTTTTGGCCTAAAGTTTCATAATATGAATTTTTGAGTTTTGAACACCGATTTGGAGTCAGATTTGAGTGAAACTAGTATGGTTTGACTCGTAATTGACTGGGTAGTGGGATTTCGTGAGTTTTGCCGGGTACTAAGGCGCGAGCCTGGGTGTGATTTTCGGCCGGTTTTGTGTTTTGATTAAGGATTCTTTCTTTATCATTTGGAATTGTTTCCTTGGGCTTTATTTGATGTATCTGAGTTGCTTTTGGCTAGTTTAGAGCCGTTCAGAGGTCGCTACGCGCATGATGGCATTTTTGGAGCATCGTTTGGCTTGCTCGATATTGGAATTGGATTGCTCGAGATAAGTAAATCTTTTAAGCTTAGTGCTGAGGGTAAGAAATCCCGAATTACGTGCTACGTGATTGATGTTGATGTGACGCACATGCTAGGTGACGGGTGTATGGGCGTGCACCGGGTGAATTATGACTCCGTTATTTCTGTGGTACTGTTTAGTTACCTAATCTTACCTGTAACCATGAAATTTCTACGTACTTGAGCTATTAAGCTGTGACCCATGTTAGAAACCATGTCTAAGCTACATGGTTATCCTGTTGGGACCCACTGAAGTCATTTCTGTTGTTGAGTTATCTGCTTTCATTACTTTCTATGCTTAATCATACCCATTCATATGCATATCATATCTCAGTCTCTGCTGTTATTTATTGACATCATATCATCATATTCGGGCTAACTTCATGACATTGTGAGCCCGATAGAGAGAGAGAGACTGGGGAGATTGATGACTGAGTGAGGTCGAGGGCCTGATTATGAGATTATTGATACTATAGCACGTGAGTTGTCCGTGCGAATTCTGATATTGATACTATAGCACGTGAGTTGTCCGTGCGAATTCTGATATTGATACTTTAGCACGTGAGTTGTCCGTGCAGATTATTAGCGCTTGGGCTGAAGGAGCCCATTTGGAGTCTGTACACACCCCCAGTAAGCGCGGTTGATTATATTGAGGGATGGATCTTCCCTGGACATGGATCTGGTCCGAAGAACTTATATACCTGGAGATGGATCTTCTCCATGGGGCCGGATTGGCCTTCCTTGATACTGAGTGACTGATGGTTAATGATGTATATATTCCAGGATGGATATTCCCTGGGCCATATACAATATTGAGTGGTTGAGCATGATGAGTGGAAAGTGTGAGACAGTGATATTGAGTACTCTGAGAGTGTGAGTACATGATTCATCTCTGAGATACATGGCATTGGCATGCAAACATGACATACAGGCATAAAGATGTATTTTTTCCTCATGATGTACGGTATCATGTCATTCATGATTTTTCACACACATTGATATGTGAGCATAGAGTGGTATTTCACACTTGCTATATGGTGAAAATGTAACATCTTATTTATTGTGGGAAGGATTTTTGAAAAAAAAATATAGATTTCAAACTATATCATATTTTTCGACAATTTCGGTAAAGGATTTGGGTTTTCACTGATATTCCTGAAAAGCGGAACTATTTTTGGAAAATTTCGAAAAAGCTTAGCATTTTATCTCTGAGTTATTTCCTTATTTATATGCTCTACGTTGTTATGAATTGTTGTTGGCTACTGATGTTGGACCCGACCATGTTTCAGCTCGTCACTACTTTCACCCTAAGGTTGAGTTTGTTACTTATTGACTACATGGGGTCAGTTGTACTCATACTACACTTCTGCACCTTGCGTGCAGATGTTGGCTGCTGTTGTTACTATGTTTGATGGGAGCTGGGTTTGAAGATGTACTTGCGTCCCTGTTATAGATGCCTTTTGTTCATGGTAGCCTTAGAATATAAAACTTTGTTTATGTATTTTTCAAACAGAAGATGTATCTACTTCATATCAGCTTTGTAAATTCTATTCTTAGAAGTTCATGATTTGTACTACCAGTCCTTGGAAAATATATAAGATTCATATAATTTCTTTTGATTAATTGTCTCAATAAATGTTATTGGAATTGGATAGTTATTAGTTGGCTTACCTAGCGGGTTGGTTAGGTGCCATCACAACTAGTGGATTTTTGGTCGTGACAATGTATCATATACAAGTCACATACGATAAAGATTTTAGAAAGAAAGAAAACAAGATTCAAAACTTACCCACAACTTGATTCTAGATCAATATTCTGAATTTCGTCTACAATGTATTAATAAGAAATAAAGATTTTGGATGATTAGTAAGAAAGAGAGAAATTGGGTTTGAAAATCTTTGGAAAAGAAAAAGAATCGGATTTTTTTGGTGGGGGGGGGGAGGAGGGGGAGGGGAGAGGGGAGGGGAGTTACAAAAATAAAAGAGAGATCTTGTATGATTATTAAGAAAGATAGTAAAAAGAAACATAATCTTAAATATAGGGGGGTTATTGGAAATGGGAGGTGGGTGTCGTGTAACTAACAGACTAAAATTAAGGGATCTTAAAATTTTTTTCTTTTAATAGTTTTGTATATAACTTGTAGATATAGATATACAAAGTAATTAATAAATAAGCTAAATAAATGTGGTAAATTAGTTTCTGTTATAGTATAGCTAGGAAAAAATCTTGTAATACTTCTGGTTTGGCCAACTATTAAAATATTTTGTGCCTTGCAACTTGATTTACACCAAGGGATATTGGCATGTAAAGTCATTTTCTTGAGAGAATATCAGACATATGAGAAAGATGATTTCTTTTTGGTTAAAAGAAATAGTCAAAGTGGTCAACGGGACTTTAAAATAGTGATCTTGGCAGTGTAACTCCATGAATAAGCAAGGATACTCGTACAAGCTCACTTGAAAAACTTATGTCACACTAATTTTGGGAATACTTACTCTGGAGTAGTGCATCGACCAACAAAAAAAGATTTTGGAAAGAGAGATATCTTACTTCAAGCCTCGTCTCAAAGTTGCAACAAATCTATACCTCCACAAGTCTTAAAGTAGGGGCATTTATAGGTGATTAAATTTTAAATCCATATTAAGTTTGGATTTAATCCCTATATTTAATATACTTTTCTCCAAATAAATATTACGAGCTAATATATGTTAGAGTAGTTATTTAGAGGGGAAATTATGCTACACATCAAATATTTATACTGTATTTACCATTCGTAGCTATACTTTCAGCAAATTTATCATTCATATCAATATTTGAATTTTATAGCAAGTCCATGAATTAAGAGATAAATGGTTTTGAACTGAAACAAGATAGCAAGATCTCGTAGCTCAGTTGTTTAGAGCGCCCACTTATTCAGTGGAGGTCTTGAGTTTGACTCTCAACAATAACATTTTATTTTTCTATATTTCGCCTTAGTTTTATTCGTTGCGCGAACAAATACAGTCGGTACATATTGTATACACTCATGTATACTGTCAATACATATTTATACACCCATTATACAGTCGATACAAGTTGTATCCTTTGTATACACCCTTGTATTTTGCCTTGGTTACAGTTGATACATATTTTATTCGCTGCACGGATAAATATAATTACATGAACAAATACAGTTGATACATATTGTATTCGTTGTGTGATCGAATACAGTTGACACATGTTGTATTCGTTGCTTGTTTTGAATATAAGTGATACAAGTTAGTAACAACTGAATAGTAGCTATGAATAGTAATTAGGCAAACTATACTTACTAGGTTCTAATCTATAATGGTTTATGAAAATTTTTCTTATTTAAATATAATTAAAGATGGGGGGAAGAGTAAAGACAAGGCGAAAGCAAGAGTTCCGGCATCTTACTTTACTAGTTTTATTTCCGTATGATATTCACCCCTTTCTCGGTAAAGCGGAGTGAGTAGCTTCTTTCTTTTCTACTGCTGCCATACCACAAAGAAGTCCAATAGTTGCGCTTACTTCTTCCTTCAACCCTGAAAAGAGTATATGCATCCCGGGATTCACTCCATCTCAGAAGTGGATTCCCCTGCAAGGGTACTTGATTACGACTATGGCTATGAAAAGCTTATCGAAAGAGGAGGAAAGAGCCTAAACTTGACTCTAAAAGTTTCGGTTGCCTCCCTCTCTCCGCCCTATAACTGAAAAAAAGGAGTACGGCGAAAAGCCAACCTGATTTTTTTTTATTCGTTTGACGAGGGAACACCTTAAATACTGAAAAAGGCCCAATACAATTGGGCTAGCCCATTTATATGGTCTTCTACTAACTGGGTCGATCCATGAGGACCAATCCCATGGCCCATAGGCATCTCTTGGAGGCTACTTGAGACTACCCGATAGGTCATTTTAAGTACTAGCCCTTATTTTCGTGTTTTGAGATCTCTATTAGCTCTATTTAATGTTTCTCAATTTGCATGCACATTTCATATGTTTTTGGAAATTTTTACGTAAAAATTTGAAGAAAATATAATTTTGGGCTTTAAAAATAACTTGAGAAGACTATAGTCAATATTTTGTATAAACGACTCCGGATTGGTATTTTGACGATCTCGGTATGTCCATATCGTGATTTTGGATTTGAACATATGCTCGAAATTGAATTCGGAGGTCCCTAGGTTGATTTAACTTGCTTTGATAAAAGCTAGTAATTTGAAAGTTTGAAAATTTTCTAGGTTTGACCGAAGGTTGACTTCATATCTATCGGGTTCGGATTTTTTTTATGGAACTTGGTATAGGTCCTGTTTGCTATTTGAAACTAGTCAGCAAAATTTGGTGCATATCGGAGTTGGTTTGATAGGATTCGGACACTTGGTTGTGATTTTTTTGAAGTTCTTAAGTTTTCTTTGAAATTCTGTGCATTTTAACGTCTGATTCGAAGTTCTAGGTGATATTTTAACGCGCGAGCGAGTTCATATAATTGTCGCGCCCCCTTTTTCTCGCGAAATCGTGTTTATGACATTTTGGGGCAACTCATTCCTTTTGGAAACTGGGTTAAGCATTTGAAGAGTCGCCACCTAATGAGTTAAGGTGCATTAGGACACCAATAGAGATTCCATTCTAAGTTTGATTAACCAGATATTGGGTAAGGGCTTGAAATTATCCCAAGGGGAAGGTGTTAGGCACCCCTCAGGATCCAATAGTGTGGTTCCCGGCCAGACAGTCATTGTGAATTGGGGTACAATTAACATATAAACAAATAAGGCTCAAACAAGAGGGGATTTCAAATAACAAATGTTTGAAAGGGAACAAAGTATGAGAGAGCAATTAAATGTGATTTTAAACAAGGAGTTGCAATGTTTTAAAAGAAAAGGGAAATAAGGGAAAGGGGGTCCTAGGTTTATTTAAAATATGGATCACATTAATGCAACACCCGGTAATCACTCCTCGGAAGAGGGGCTACACGTGGTATTAGCGCACCGGTCATCATATCCATATCTACCCTTCCCCACCCCGTTTAAGGTTCTAAAGCGCGGATTGGTCTCGATTACTATTGCATGCTTTTACCCGTCCCATTCCTATCAGTCCCGGAGGCACTTAGGACTACTATTCCTAAAGGGAAGGGATATTAGGATGATTTGTTTCAACAGATAAAATCTAAGGCGACATACGAAAAAACACGTACTGCATGCTAGGGAGAACACATAAACAGATAAAGGCTCATATACACCTTCTTGAACAAAAAAACACATAACTAGCATGACTTGCACATACTTTTTTTAGGTCTGATTAAAAATACTAAAGACGAGGGGAGTTTGATTCAGAGCCAGATTCATCGGTTACCTCAGATAAGAAGCCCAAATCAGGCCTGCCTGCTGGTTGGAGCAGTTACTAATTAACAAAGGTGAATTCAGTTTTATTGATGTTATTACCTAAGGCTTGCCTTAGTGTTTAAACGGAGTCCTATAGGCATGATACCTACTTTAATTCAGAAAGCGACGAAACAGTAGAAAATGAATTGTTTGAGATACTATAGGCATGCTTGCTAAATCTCGTTAAGTAAGGGAATTAGATTGTTTAAAACTGATTCAGAATAGACTGATGTTATAACGAACCAGTTTCAAGTTCTGCAGGTGATGGTATCTATTATTGCTGATTTAAACCTAATGAACATGATACCTAACATTGAGTGTGAATGAAGCGAATCAGATTTATTTAAGAACCACCTATATGCATGATTTCTATATGTTACTGATTTCAGCATTATGAACATGACACTTACTTTCAGCTGTTTAGAACCTAAAACATGATATCTAAGTGGCATGCAGAATTTAAATACGTCCTATAGGCGGGTTATCTAGGTGTGACATTGATCATGGAGAAAATGAGATAAACCCTATAGACATGGTGTCAAAAAATACAGAATTAAACAAAAGAATTTAAATAGTCCTATAGGCAGGTTATCTAGGTGTGACATTGATCATGGAGAAAATGAGATAAACCCTATAGACATGGTGTCTAAAAATGCAGAATTGAACACATAGAATTTAAATAGTCCTATACGCAGGTTTTCTACCCTTGAGCATACATGATCACCCAACCCTTTTCACTAGCCATCCCCAAATGTTTATTACAACTTATTACAAACCAAAAATACTGAATTACAAAAGAAAGAATGAAAGAAAAAGCTACAACCATAGGAAAGCCTGATTTGACTTCCTATCTGAGATATGCAAGGAACCGTATCTTTGCCAATGCCATGATTTCAAAGCCTTTCTCGGACCTGGGCGTGTCAGAGTTCCCTAAGGGCCTCAATAGGACCCCGGGCAGTGCTCACACCTAAGTTACACAACTAAAATAGAGATGAGTGCAGTGTGGAGATGCCAGCCCTCATATGTCCAAGTTCAGATGGAGCTCATGGCGCCCCAAGGCAAGACTCACATGAGGGGGGCAGAACTTAAGTTCTAAGAAGATAGTGAGAGTGCAGGAACAGAGTTTTAAGTGCTGGGGGAATAAAGGAGAGGGAAAGGGTGATGGGGGATAGCCATTAACATTTCAGGGAATCATTAACTTCACAAAAAGGGGCAGGGGATCAGGAATCCATTGCAAAGGAGACTATACACTTAGGCATGGGTTAACTTTGGGCATAGACAGCAATAGAAAGTGCTGACATGCCTGTAAATCAACCAGAACAAACAACAGATAAGGGAAACATGGAGTTTGTGATCCCAAAGGGATCAAGTTTGGGTCATGAGTAGCAATGTTCAATACTGTCATGCCCCAAACCAACCACAGATACTAACTACATTGGGGAAAGGGATTCAAAGTCCACAAGCTATGATAAATAACAAAAGCGTTTATTTAGAGAGAAGGGCAGAGCATAGCATGCATTAATAATGGAACTATCTAAATACAAACAGGAGGCGGACTGGAAAGAAAGAAACAGTAAAGAAACATGTTATTGTTGATGCTGAAAAATTAATCAGAACATACCAGTTAAAGAAGCAAAGTGTCGTAAAGAAAGTAAGTAGGACTTCAAAGTATTGCCTTGGCTTTAAACCGGCTAAGCAAACAGTAGCACAAGTAGTAATAAGCAAGAGAGAGAATTTTCTTTTTGAGTGTAAGTGTGTGTTCAGAACCAGGAAAGTTCGTGTGTTTGTGTTAATGAGAGAGTATGTATATATAGTAGTTCGAAACTAGGTAAAACAAGGCATGAATCATAATAGTATAGTAATTATGGAACTCAGAATCAATTAGAGCAAAATCAGTACAAGCACTCCCATAATTTAAGGGAATTAGTTCAAACAGTAAGGACAAGTAACGAATAAGGAAAGAAATCAATATACGACCAATAAGGAAAGATTTCAAATTCAGTAAGCATAGGGTAAACAATTAGGGCTAAGTTCAGAAAACTCTAATTATGGAGATAGTCAGTAAGAATCAAACCAATGTGGAAAAAGGTACACAAATCAATCAAATTGAGTAGATAGGGTAGGAATCGAAGGTTTAAGGGAAAGTGTTCAAATTAGACCAAGAAACAGGAAAATCAGAATCAATTAAAAGAAATTCATGAGTCAATGTTTTGAATACAGATAAAGTAAGACATAGATGGTTAAGAGTCAATATACAACTCTAGCAAACATGAGAGTCAAACAATACTGATTCAATGAGAAAGAGGCAAGTTTTGAACAGTTAGGATGAACACAAGCACATGGAATCAGTGTAAGTTTAGGCTAAGAAACTAAGTAGAAATATATCAAGGCAAGATAGTCGCAAAAAATCACAGAAACTCAAAAACGAGAACCGGCCAATCATGCTGATACACAAAACCAAACAAAAAACCCCCTTAAAAATTAGGGCTTCAACATAGACGAGTTAAAGATGTAGCAAACTCATAGAATCTGTCAAGATATGCAAGAAATATAAGTTAAAACACAAAGAGTCAGTTAAACAAGGTTTTATAAGAAGTTCCGAAACCCTAGTTTTAGAAGAAAATGAAAAACACTTGAAACCGCATGATTCTTGTAGAAAACCTCAAGGAGAGTGTAAAACATTAAAGGAACAAACTCAAATCGTTCTAGGTCTGTATAGATCTAGGAGATATAGGCAGAAATTAGGGTTTCAGAAGAACCCATAATGAGACGAAGAAACCTGTCCAGAAACTCAAAGATCGTGACCAATACAGCGTGATTTTGCTCGAGATCACACTGGAGTAGCCAAGAACAGACAAGTGAAAGACCCTATATGCGAGTCGGCATGGCCCTGGGCCCTTGAAGACCTTGGAGAAGGCAAGCGTGGCATGAGAGAAGCCATTGGAGGCTTAGGAGTCGATGAGAAGTCAACGGAGATGACCGGAGAAGAGAGGTCGGCGGTTGAAGGGCTAGGGTTTGGTTGAGAGTTACTGAGAGAGGAGAAGATCTTAGGGCAGCGGATTTTGGGAAATGATTAGGGTTGGGGGTGGTTTAGGATTAAAAAAGGCAAGAATCAATACGGGCCGTTGATCTTTCAGATCAACGGCCATGATTTAATTGGTGCTGGGTCGGGTAGGTGTGTTTAGGGTTTGGGTCGGGTTAATTGGGTATGAAATTGGGCTGGGTTGAGTTCAATTTAGGCTACAACTGAAAGCCAAATCTGGCTATAATTTAAATAGCCACTATTCCCTATTTTAATTTATAAAAATAATAAGATAATTTATGTAAATAAATTGAAGGTACTAAAATGATTTATAGTACATAATTAATTATTTAAAAATACCAGACCTAATCTTGTGAACCTAAATGCAATTGAATTTTAAAAGAGGCTAATATTGCAATTATATGCAATTTAGCTTTAAAAATACTAAATAAATTTATAAAAAATGTACAAAAATTCCCCTGGCTACATTTAACATAAATATGAGAATACAATCGGTAAATCACCAAAATGATAGTTTTGGAAGTAATTATTGAGATTTTATAGATAACAAAGGGAAAATAAATCAATTTAAATCTTTGAAAATTGTGAAAAAATATAACCTTGGATATACTTATATATGCACATATATGCTGTTTTGAATGTATTTCGCATATTGAAAAATATATATATGTAGGGAAAAATTGGGTGCCAACAATAATTTTATTAGACTTGCATGCATGTTTGGTTTAGAGCCCAAGGGGCTCAGATGAGTTTTAGACGGGTTTGAGATGAGTTTAGAAAGTTGAGAACTCTTGATGTAGTGTTGCTTCTGTGTGTCTGATGCATTGCGAGGTTTGGCTCGCAATTGCGAGTCTGGCTTTTGCGGACAAATGTTCGCATTTGCGAGCAGGCCCTGCGATGGGTGATCTTGCATTTGCGAGGAAAGTGTTCTCTTTTGCGAAGGCATTGGTCGCATTTGCGATCATAGTAAATTGAGTCCGCTTTGCATTAGCGAAGCTTTTGGTGCATTTGCGAAGGAGGGGATGTTTGCATTTGCGAGCTTTTTTCGCAATTGTGACATTTGGGCTTCTGATGCATAGTTCGCATTTGTGACATGTTCTTCGCATTTGCGATATCCGCAATTGCGACATCTGTGGCTGGGTAAAAAAGGAAAAAATTGATACTTAGCTCATTTTACACAATTTTTCAACTGTAAACACTCTAAAAGCGATTTTTCAAGGATTTCTTCTTCCCAAAATCTATAGTAAGCAATTCTAATCCACATTCTTTCTATTTCCCATAACGTTTCATGATATTTCAACATCAAATTTAGAATTTTCATGATAGAAATTATGAATTTGAGTAGAAATTGGGAATTTTGTAGAATTGAGATTTTGACCTCAAATTGAGGTTGAATTTCGAAACAAATCACATAACCGGGCTCGGGGTAAATGTGTGATCGCGTTTTGGTCCGATCTCGAGTTTTGATCAAGCAAACCATGGGTTGACTTTTGTTTCCTTTTTTAAAAAATGGGCAAAATTGAATCTTTTTCAATAATGGGTAGTTTCTAAATCTTATTTTGAATTATTTGATCGATAATTTACTAGATTTTGTTGGTTTGGAGGCTTGTTCAAAAGGCAAGGACGTGGTTGATTGATTGCTTTGTTCACGAAGTGAGGTCAGTATTGTGTCTAATCTTGACGTGAGCGAATTAGGACTTGTTGACTTTTTTGTAATGAGTATTATGTGGGGAAGCAGCGTATATGTGAGGTGATGGGTGTATATGCGCCGTCACAGGATATAGCATGCGGGGTTGACGTATTTACTTCCATGTACTCATTTATTCCATGTTATTTCGTGTTATATGCTTTAACTGTTACATGTTTTACTTGACATCTATGCAATATTTGTTACTTGTTATTTAATTGTTACTTGCCTTGATTAATATCGCACGCAATTTCTGCTTATTTGATACATGTTTTAACTTGCTTTAATTGTATATTTTATTTTTTACATGTTTTACTTGTTTCCATTGTTTGACATTCCGAGATGTCGAATATTTTCCGTTTATTCCGTGGTTCTTTATTGTTTGTACTTTTCACTTCCTTTGCATTGATATTTTTCAAGTATTGTTGTTGATTTATTTAAGTTAATGGTTTGAAATTGTTTGGTGATTGGGTTGCACGTCGCAACAATATTGAACAGTGTTGAAATGATACAAAGCATTAAGGATGGATTATGATATGAACAGACGATGATATGGTGGAATCGGGTTACGCGCCGCAATGGATTTGATATGTTGTGTTGTAATTGTTTGAGATTGTGGAGTTATTTTTGGTATTGTAACAGTATACTTGAGTCTTTGTTATTTGGTGGCTCTCCAGTAGTTGTCTTTCAGGTCAGTTTACTATGAGTTTATGGCTTGTTTCTATTCTTGTTTCTATGTCATTATTATTATTTCGTACAGGTTATTTGTAAGTGACCTGCCATATCATCGTCACTATATCGTCGAGGTTCGTCTCTGCACTTACAGAGTACATGGGGTTGGTTTTACTCATACTACATTTCTTCACTTATTGCGCAGATACCAGAGTTGATCCTAGTGGCGCATAGCGAGACTGATTGGATTTAGCTACTTTTGGAGACTTGAGGTATAGTTGTACGGCACCCGCAGCCCTAAAGTCCCCTTCAATTATATCTTTACTTTTTATTAGTTTCAAACAGTTGTATTTTGTTTAAACTTTATCTGTAGCACTCTAGATGCTCATGTATTCGTGACTCCAGATTCCGGGAGATGTTTATATTTTGTCATTAGTATTTTATTAATCCATTCCAAACATTTTAGGTTTATTTTTATTAATGTTTTAATTTGAATTGTTAAATTCAGTTAAGTAATCTAGCTAAGATTGGCTTTCCTAGCCAGTGAAATATTAGGTGCCATCACGGTCTCGAGGGTGAGATTCCGGGTCGCGACAAGTTGGTATCAGAGCACTAGGTTGCCTAAGTCATATGAGTTCATGAGCAAGCTTAGTAGAGTCTGGCGGATCGGTACAGAGACGTGTGTACTTATCTTCTAGAGGCTATAGGGCTTTAGGAAAATTTCACTTCTTCATTTCTCTATCGTACGAGTTTATTCTATAATTGAAGTTTCAACTATTCTATTCTTGTTCTCTCGCAGATGGTGAGAACTTGCACAACATCTACAGTCGGGTAGGAGCCGTAATCCCCTGTTGCAGCCACTACAAGGGGTAGGGGCCGAGGCCAAGGTAAGTGTCGAGGCAAAGGCAGAGCTCAGCCTAGAGCTTGCGCAGTAGCAGCACCCACTACGGAGCCTCAGATTGATCATGAGGAGGATATCCCAGTCCTGACCGCACCATTTGGACACGCTTAGGTCCCAGAGGGATTTATAGACACTCACGTATTTCCGGGTGCTCTAGTCCGCTTAGTTGGACTAATGGATTGCATGGCTCAGGCTAAAGTATTTCCTAAGGAACCAGTTGTCTCTCAGGCTGTGCGAGGAGCGCAAACTCCTGCCACTCACACTCCAGAATAAATGGCTCCTATATATTAGACTCTGAGTTTCAACAATTAGGGCAGTTCGGCCTGTCATGTCTTCTCAGGGATTGATGAGGTTGGATAAGTTCACAAAGCTCTTTCCCATTCATTTTAGTGGTGCACCTTCTAAGGACCCACATGATTTTTTGGATTGTTCCCACGAGGTGTTGTGCAATATGGGTATTGTCGAGACTAATGAGGTCGACTTTGTAGTATTCCAGATGATCGGTTCTGCTAAGAGGTGGTGGCAGGATTATGAGCGGAACAACCAACAGGTTCACCCCCCCCCCCCCACTTCGGATCAGTTTTCGAAGCTATTTTTGGAGAAGTTCATCCCTTCACACTGAGAGAGGGCTACTATAGGCAGTTCGAGCGCCTTTAGCAGGGTAGCATAACTATTACCTAGTATGAGACCCGATTTCTGGATCTAACACGCCATGCAGTTATCTTACTCCCTACTGCGAGGGAGGGAGTGATGAGACTCATTGATGGACTCACTTTTGGTATCATGATACAGATTGCTAGGGAGACTGGGGATGATATTTCCTTCCATAGGTCCATAGAGATTTCTAGATAAATCGAGATGATTCGTCGTCAGGATAGAAAGGCAGTATCTGAGAAGAGGTCTCGTCACTTTGGGGGTTTCATTGGTGCCTCATATGGAGGCAGAGGTTCTTTTGGCAAAGGCCATCCTCCTAGGTTAATTCACTCAGCACTCCAAGCATTCCATGGTGCTTCAGGAACTCATGGTTCACATGGGTATCGTCCGGAGTAGCCAGCCTACAGTGCACCTTCAGCTTCTATCAATGCACCACTACTACAGAGTTACCATGGTGGTTATCTGGGCCATCAGGGTCCATCTCAACTTCGGCAGCCACAGCAATCGAGAAAGTGATTTGAGTGTGGAGGTATAGGTCACATCCGAAGGTACTGTCCTAGACTGATGAGCAACAGACCTCTGCAGGGTTCTAGTGCCATTATGCTGGCATAGGTTGCTCCACCGCCCGTACAGCCAGCTAGAGGTGGGGGTCAGGCTACTAGTGTTGGAGGTCAGGTCATTAGAGGTGGAGGCCAGCCAGCTAGAGGTCGCCCATGGGGTGGATGTCATAGTGGTGGGGCTCATCCCCATTTTTTGCGTTCCTAGCTAGGACCGGAGGCAGAGTCGTGTGACGCCTTCATCACAGGTAATTCTCTGATTCGCTATCAAGATGCCTCAGTTATATTTAATCCGGGATCTACTTACTCATACGTGTCATCATATTTTGCTTCATATTAGGTTATGCCTCGTGATTCTTTGAGTGCTCATGTTTATATGTCCCCGCATATGGGAGATTCTGTTGTAGTAGGTCATGTCTACCGCTCATGTGTAGTTTCTATGGGGAGCTATGAAACTACAGTAGACCTTCTGCTTCTTGATATGGTCGACTTTGATGTTATATTGGGATGCATTGGTTGTCACCTTATCACGCTATTTTGGATTGTCATGCCAAGACGGTGACATTAGCCATGCTAGGGTTGCCTCGATTAGAGTGGAGAGGGACTTTTGGCCATTCTTCAAGCAGGGTTATTTCTTATGTGAAGGCTCGGCGTATGGCCGAGAAGGGTTGTCTAGCATATTTGTCCTATATCTGTGATCATAGAGCGGAGGTTCCTTCTATGGATTCAGTACCATTTATGGGCGAGTTTCTAGAGGTGTTTCCTACATATTTGTCGGGGATGCCACCCGACAGAGATATCGACTTCTGTATTGACTTGGCCCTGAGCACTCAGCTCATTTCCATTCCACCACATCATATGGCCTAGTTGAGTTGAAGGAATTGAAGGAGAAATTGCAGGATTTGCTTGACAAGGGATTCACGAAACCTAGTGCCGCGCCTTGGGGTGCACTGGTGTTGTTTGTGAAGAAGAATGATGGAACGATGAGTATGTATATTGACTATCGGCGGTTGAACAAAGTCAAGAACAAGTATCCTTTACCGAGGATTCATGAATTATTTGACCAGCTTCATGGTGCCAAAGTGTTTTCGAAGATTGATTTGAGATATGGCTGCCATCAGTTGAATAGTAGGGCATCGGATGTCCCTAAGACAACTTTTCGGACTCGGTATAGTCACTACAAGTTTTTAGTGGTGTCATTTAGCTTGACAAATGTCCCAGCAGCATTTGTGAGGAACGTTTTTTCTTTTACGAACTGCCGTTTTTCGCTTTTGCGAAGGCAATGGTTACATTTGCGATCACAAGGCAACTCGAGTCAGCATCGCATTGCGAAGCTTTTGGCGCATTTATGAAGGATGGGTTGCTCCCAATTGCGAGCTTTTTGTCACAATTGCGGCGTTTGGGCTTCTGATGCATTGTTCGCATTTGTGACATGTTCTTCGCATCTGCGATGTTTGCAATTGCAAAAAACACATCGCAATTGCGACATATGAAGCTGGGTAAAAGAGGGAAAATTAGAACCTTGCTCATTTTACACCATTTCTCAACCCTAAACACTCTAGAGGCAATTTTTCAAGGATTTCTTCTTCCAAAAATCATTGGTAAGCCACCCTAATCCACTTTACATCAATTCTACAATAACATTCATGAGATTTGAACATCAAATTTAGGATTTCCCTAGTAAAGATTATGGATTTGGGTAGAAATTGGAGAATTTTTAAAATTGAGATTTAACCTCAAATTAAAATTGAATTTCGAAACAAATCACGTAAACGGATTCGGGGGCGAATGGGTAATCGAATTTTTGTCCGAATCTCAAATTTTGACCAAGCGGTCCAAGGGTTGAATTTTGTTGACTTTTTAAAAAAATGTTCAAAATTGAACCTTTTTCATTATTGGGTAGTTTATGAAGCTTATTCTGAATCGTTTGATCGATAATTTGCTATATTTGGTGTGTTTGGAGGCTTGTTCAAATGGCAAGGCTGTGGTTGATTGATTGGTTTGTTTGTGGAGTAAGGTAAGTGTTGTTTTTAACCTTGATTTGGGAGAAGTAGGACTTGTTGACTTATTTGTTATGTGTAGTATGTGGAGAAGCAGTGTATATGCAAGCTGATGAGTGTATATGCGCTGTCACGGGATTTAGCATGCGGGGTTGGAGTATTTACTTCTACGTCTTCACTTATTCCATGTTATTTCGTATTATATGCTTTAACTATTACATATTTTTACTTGACATTTATGCAATATTTGTTACTTGTAATTTAGATGTTACATGCCTTGATTTTGTTCATTTCCTATGGGATTTCTACTTATTTGCTACCTGTTTCAACTTGCTTTAATTGTATATTTTAATTGTCACATGTTTTACCTGTTTCCATTGTTTGAGATTCCAAGATGTAAGATATTTTCTGTTTATTCCATGGTTCTTTATTGTTTGTACATTTCACCTTCGTTGCATTGATATTTTTCAAGTATTGTTGTTGAGTTATTTAAGTTAAAGGTTTGAAATTGTATGGGCATCGGATTGCACGCCGCAACAGTATTGAACAATGTTGAAATGATATGAAGGATTAAGGACATATTATGATATGAACAAACAATGATATTGTGGGATCGGGTTGCACGCTGCAACAGATTCAAATTGAAATTCAAGATCAAGCTCAAAGGCCCTTGAAATTATCTATTTTTGGAAAGAAGAGTTAGAGGATTCATAAACATTGTACACTCAAATTATTCGAAATAAAATACTACGACTGTTGAAATATTTTTCGGTCTTGACTATTTTCTTGACACAAATTTTCTGTCTTTATTGTCGACAATGTCAAAGACCTTCCTCCAAAAAAAGGATAAGGCATATGAAAGAAAATTATTTATTTAAGTGTCTTTTTCTCTTCATACTAATATATTAGAGATTTAGGGTAGAACTGTCACGTCCCAATGCCCAACCTATCGTGATGGTGCCTATCACATTACTAGGCAATTTGACAATCACATAATAACTGCGCATCTTAAATTAAAAACATGATTTAATAAGTTCAACAGTGGAAAATTTCATAGATAACTGATAAAACAATTGAAACTCCATAACAACAAATCCCAAAATCCTGGTGTCACCGAGTACATGAGCTACTAAGTGCCAACACAGCCTAAATCTCTAGTACAACTGTCTGAAAAATAGAACAGTAAAACTGAAAGGAAGTAGAGTCGAGGTCTGCGAACATCATAGCAGCTACCTCAATATTCTCCGAGCAGATACAGCACCAAATCTAGCAACCACCGCGTCCACAGGTACCTGGATCTACACAAGTAGTGCAGAGTGTAGTATGAGTATAATTGAACCGATGTACTCAATGAGTAACAGGACTAACCTTGGGCTGAAAGCAATGACGAGCTCCGAAAGATACAGTCTGAATCCAAATATTGACAATACAGATATGATAGAGTAATGACAGTAATAACGACGAGAACTTCCATAATCAGTTCGTACACAATACAGAAATTTAGACATGCTTTGAAGTTCACCCATTTAAGCTCAATAGTAATAAAATATACCAAGTACAACTAGCATGAGGAATATTACATCCCTATGACTACATGTCAAATATGCATGTCAAATGCAATTCATCATAGTGATACTCCCAGGTACTCACGCTCTCAGAGTACTCAATCTGGTTGTCTCAGCTCCCACTCATCACACACAATCACTCAGCACTGAACGGTATCTACGCTCACTACTGGTATATCAGACTTTGGAGGGGTGGATCCCGCCCAAGTGCTAATATAAATCTAACATGGCATATTGTGGCATGCAGTATGATACCATAGTAAGTTAATAAAGCACGCTGTGACATGCAGCCCGATCCCACAAATGAGCCAATGAGGCCCACTGTGGCGTGTAGCCCCATTCCATAAATTAACCAATAAGGCCTATTGCGACGTGCAACCCGATCCCATAAATGTTACTCACAATTCGACTCTCATGCCCCAACCGAGTCATCAATCTCTCTAGTCTCACGTGCTCACAAATCTCACATCACTCAGCCCGAACACCGATAACATGATGTAACAGTAAATGATAACAGAGACTGAGATATGATATGCAAATGAATAAATATGACTAAGCCCATAATTGCAACTTAAGCGAATATTTCAATTGCAGAATTGACCTCAGTGGGTCCCCAAAGAATAAGCATGTAGCCTAAACATGATTTCTAACGTGGATCACAACTCAATTATGCTAACACGTATGAATTATACAGATAGAAACAAGACTAGATAACTACAGAACAATACCACATAATCAACTGAATGATAATTACCACGGTGCACGCCAACACGCCTGTCACCTAGCATGTGTGTCACCTCAACACCAACCACATAACATGTATTTCAGGGATACATACCCTTAGTACCAAGATTAGAAGTGTTACTTACCTCAAAGTGTGTAACGCAATGCTCAAACAAACCCTTGCCTCGCGAATTGGCCTCCAAATGAGTCGAATCTAGTGACAAACAACTTGATATAATCAGTACAAGATATAGGAATCTATTCCATACGATAAAGCTAAGTTCTTTAACCAAATTCGAAAAGTCAACCCAAAACATCAAACCTAGGCCCACACCTCGGAACCCGATAAAATTCTCAAAACTAGAACACCCATTCAATAACGAGTCCAACCATACCAAAATCATCCAATTCCAACCGCATATCGACCCTCAAAACCCCAAATCTTACTCTCCAATACCTAGTCAAAAATCCCCTAAATTTCACCTTAAAAACACATAATCTAGATGTTGAAATCAATGTATATTCAATATTATTGAAAAAAAGTGATAAAAAATAGCTTACTCTTGATTTGTAGTGAAATCCCTCACAAAAATCGCCCCTAGCCGAACTCCACAAGCCAAAATATGAAATAATACTCTAACCCTCGTTTTGAACTTTTAAATAGTCTGCCCAGGTGTTTGCCTTCGCGTTTACGAAAATTCACTCGCAACCGCGAAGAACAAAGCTTACAACCCTCAAGAAATTGTCTGCACAAATGCGAACAACTAGTCGTGAAGGCAATGCTCAGCAACTCAGACCTACGCGATCACAAACAAGGACACGCGATCGCGAAGAATAAATGTATGAACTTCAAAGACATCCCCTTCCTTCTTTGCAGACACGTCCCATCACCTGCATTCGCGGTGCACAACTAACCAAAGCTCCTCGATCGCATAAACAAACTCGCGAACGCGTTGAAAAAAAATCGTCCTGCCAGAATTAACCATATGCGATCACGAACCCCTTCATGCAATCACGTAAGAGGAAACCAAATAAAAGAAAAATCAGCAACATCATAAGGCTATACTGAATTTGAAATCAATGTGAATCTCACCCGATGCCCCCGGGTGTCATACCCTATTTTGCACGAGTCAAAACAAGATCCAACTTGTGGTTTCTCTGTTGTTGATGAAAGAGAGTTGCCACCTAATATTTAAAGGTATACTAGGGTACCTATTTAATTACTAAAGTCATGTTTCTTTATCCGTCTCCTAACCGGTGAGATTTTGGGTAAGGGTTCTTGTTCTTCTAAGGGGAAGGTGTTAAGCACCCCTTAAAATCTACCTGAGGTAGCTCCATAGAACTTAGACTAGGTTTAAATGGTTAGTTGTTTGTATCCTACTTAACTAGTATTAGAGAGGCATGGCCTAATATTTATCTAAGTGAGTGTAGGATGTTAGAAGGGATCTGAGATTTAAAAAAGGGTATAGTTTTAGAAAGAGTCTTGAAAACTACCATTCAAAGTGTATTTGGCCTCGCATGGTGGGAACTTCTTACTTAAGTAGTAGATAGCCTGCTCCTCTCTTCCGGTTTTGTCTTGTTGTCCCAACAAACATCCAAAGGCATTATCCAAACTCATCACATCTTTCTTACTCTTGGGTGGTGGCAACTCTTGAATGACTTTGATCTTTGAAGGATCCAATTCTCTCCCTTTACTTCTTATGATGAAACCAAGTAATTTTTTAGCAGGGACTCCGAATGTGCATTAAGCAGGGTTCAACTTCAATCTATACCTCTGCAAGCGTTTGAAAAATTTTCTGAAGTGGTCCAAATGTTCTAAATTTTTTTGAGACTTGTGATGTCATCCACATATACCTCGATCTCTTTATGAATCATGTCATGAAAGATTGTCATCATGGCCCTCATGTAAGTAGCACCCGCATTTTTTAGACCGAATGACATGAATCTGTAGCAGTAAACTCCCCAAGGTATAGTGAAGGCTGTCTTTTCTACATCTTCTTTATGCATCAGGATTAGATGGTATTTGGCGAAACAATTCATGAACGATTGTAGTTCATGCTTAGCGCATTTGTCGATGAGGATATGGATGTTTGGTAAATGTATATCATCCTTCGTGATCGATTTGTTGAGATCTTGGTAATCCACGCATATCCTGATCTTTCCATATTTCTTGGGTACCCGGACGATATTTGCCAATCAAGTGGGATAATCGGTGACCCTTACTACATTCGCCTCTATCTGCTTGGTTACCTCTTCTTTTATCCTTAAACTCATGTCAGACTTGAATTTTTTGGGTTTTTGCTTTACTTGTGGTCAACCGGGATCGGTAGGCAATCAATGTGAAATGATATTAGTACTTAACCCAGGCATGTCATCATATGACCATGAGAACACATCGATGCATTCTCGGAGGAGCGCAACAAATTCTTCATTCTGCTCTACTTCTAGATGGATGCTGATTCTGGTTTCTTTTACATCTTCCTGGTTTCCGAGGTTTACCACCTCTATCTCTTTAAGATTAGGATTTTTCTATTCCAGTTGTTCGATCTCTTGTAGGAGATTATCTGGCATCATACCCTCATCGTATTCCTCGTAATCTAGATCGTTTTGCTCGAGGGTTTCGTTATATGTCACAATCGCGGAACACGAGTTTTTATCATTTTGATTACTGAAAAGAAAAACTAAGTATAAATGAAGAGATAAATAAATGTGCAATAATTTTAAGAACGCAATTCTTTTTATTTCATCAAAAGTGGAACGTCTATGCGTTCAAAAGGCAAATGACAAAAGGGTACAAATAAGGTTCAGGCCTAAATTGACTGTGCATTTGTTTTCAAAGATTTTACAATTGTACACTACTAAGACTCTCGATGAACCAAAGACGAGATGGCAGTCCATTCCATAGTATTCTCCTGATTCACCATTCCGAATGGTTGGTGTTTTGATATAAATTCCTTCACAGCATTCCTCAATCATGGTCACAAACAGCCTTCCCATCCCATCGACGATATCATCCTCTAACGGTGAGCTCTAGCTCGTACTCAAAATATGCTTTGGCACAAAAGCCTTTTTACTGGAGTTGTTGGTACAAGTCTTCCTAATCGCAGGCTAATACCCTAAGCCGACTCTTCCTTTCTGCCCATTTGGTTCAGTCGATTCTGTTATCCCATTTGATCGGGCTACTAGCCCAGTTCTTAGTATGTATCTGTATTTTATCATTTCCCTCATGGACATCTTTGATCCATACGGAGACTGAATTCCCATGTTTTGCTCAGTCTATTCTATTTTGGTGGTATGCATGATCTCAACTTCATGGAAAGAGACCCCGTCTAGTCCTTCTATGAACGAGATAGCATGTTCCAGATAAGCTGACTCGCTCCATTCAACGTGGACTACAATCTCTTGACAACCCCATTCGATTTTGTACATTGGTGTAGGGTAGATCATGCGTATCCAGGGTCTTCCTAGCAATAAGTTGTATGAAGAGAAAATATCCATCACTTAGAATAGTATGAGAAATTCAACCGGTCCAATCTGCAAAGCCAAATAAATCTCCCCAATGACATCCTTCTACCACCTGTCAAAATCCCTTACTCTCACATGACATTCCTTGACTTCTCTCAGGTGAATAGCCAACTCTCGTAGAGTAGAGAGTGGGAATATATTGAATCCTGATCTCTACATTTGAAAGTGATGTGTAGAGCTTTGTTGTCGCCCGTGCCTTCGATAGCATGCTCAACTCTTCTAAAAGTGATCATATTTTCTTCAACTATTTTCCCAATGGTTGCTGTGAGTACCTCGCTGATTGTGTTGCTTGGCACACTCACCCCACTTAACACTTTCATCTGGGCATCTTTATGACTATTAGAACTCATAGGTAAATCCATTGTTGATATTTGTGCCAGAGTTTCCTTTGATTGTTCCTCCATGGAGTATTCCTTGGCTGACATCCTCTTCCAGAAGTTTGCAGCCTCGGGATTTGTTATATTTCTTCTTTGAATCTGTTCCTTTCCCAGATTCCCTCAGTTTGAATCCTTAAAGGCATAGCACCTCCCTGACCAATTCATACAATGGGCTGCCGCGGAATCTATCATTTTGGCTTTTCCCTTCTGATGATATGTCCACATGGCTATTTTATATTCCTAATCTTCTTCGTCCCTGGTAGGAGTGGGGGGCTGTTGCTGGCAAGTTTGAACCATTATCGAAAGTTTCAATTGTACCTAGATCATCAAAGTCTTTTGAGGTAGGACCCTTGCAGCCTCATCGTTTCCTATCCTGACAATGGTTCCTTTCAAATCGTATTTTTCATCCAAGGTGATCATGTTAACCCCTTGATTCTAGTGATTTGGAAGTAGATTGCGCTTCACATTGGCAGGAGTTGGAGTGCACCGAATGGCACAGCTTTTGATCAATGACTAAATTTCATTTTTCAGCTTACAACAATATTCAGTACCATGCCCAGACACGTTTGAATGGTACACACACCTTTTGGTTGCATCAAAATACTTTGAGGGATTCTCAGAAACCCTTCCTTCTACTGGGTATACCAAACCTGCTCTCCTAAATATTTAAAAAGGTTGAGCTAGAGGTTCAGTAATCAGGGTGTAGTTTCTAGGACCTCTCTCTTCAAAATTCGAACGAAGTCGGGATGCATAAGTGGGTCGGTTGTGATGAGTGGTGGTTTGGACAAGAACATATGGTCGTGGTAGGTTCGGATTATTATGGGTTCAAGGCGGGTTATGTTGAGGTTAGGGATTGTAATATGGCTATGTATTGTAAACTGGAGCATAAGCAAGTGGAGGTGAATGGTTGTTTGGGGAGTAAGAGGCGTTTCCATGATGTGGGTTGGGTTGATAATAAGGGGCGATTGCTGATACCCCTTCCTTTTTCTTCTTTCCTCTACCTGTTGACCCCGATTGGATTGCTTTACTAGCTGCTTGCAGTGCAGCCATGGATTGTGCCTTACCAGATTTTATACCATTCTAAGAAACCTCCTATTTTTACCAGTTCAGGGAATTTCTGTCCCATCATGACCATCATTTTCTCATAGTAAATCCCTTCCTAGGCCCTGATGAAATACTTAGTCAATGCACTATTCTCCAATGGAGGTTGTGCCCTGGCGGCCTCTAATCTGAATCTACCTGCATCTTCTTGGAATAACTCATACGGCTTCTTCTGTATGTTTACCAGTGTGAACCCTATCGGGAGTGATCTATGTGTTGAATTGGAAGCGATTCATGAAATCTTCCGCCATATCCTGCCATGTCCTCTAGTTTTGTGGATCTTGTTGAGTATACAAAGTAAGTGCTTCCCCTTTTCAGACTTCTTATGAAAAACTTCATCCCCAACTTCTCATTTCTTCCCACTACAACTAACTTGTAACAATAGGCTCTTAATTTCGCATGGGGATCACCTGTCCCGTCAAAGATATCGATCTTTGGAGGCTTGTACCCTACCAGCATATCCACTTCAGGATGTAAACAGATCCTCATAGTCTAGATTTTTGCTTCCCCCGAGTGACATGTAGGTTCTTCATTTGTTTTCACAAGACTTGTAACTGCTCAAACACTGATTCCTCCTCCTTAAGGTAGCTTCCTTATCCATTTCGGTGTACTAGTCAATTTCGTAAGGCACTCTGACTGTGACAGGCGCTGTAAAGGTGGGTTTAGAAATGACATATGTGGGAGGAACATATCGCTCATGTGCAGCAGTATGTACCACAGGTATATGCTGGATTTGGTTAGTGGTAAAGGTGACTCCATCACGAGGAGGAGTGTGAAGTGTGTTGGTGGTGGTGGGTGGGTTTTATAGCGTTTGATCGTAATATGGTACGTAGGGAATAAGGATAGGAGGATTAGGTAGGTTTGCAGGGGTTCCTGGAGGTATGATTTGAGTGGTAGGGACTGAAGTCAGGGTGTTGTTAGTCTGGCGAGTAGTAGAAGGAAAGTGGTCGGGGATTGAATCTAGAGAAGGAAAACGAGGTCGTTGATAGACCATTGTTACGACCGGATGTGCCAGTTCCCGGATATGTTGTACTTCCTCTCTCAAATTTTCCATCTCCTTGGCCATCCTGGCCACATGTTCATCATTCCTTGTATCGTCCTTCTCCCCCGATCACCCTAGGCTATTGGCTATTACCAGAGCATACTCAGTCGGATTATCTATTGCGCACATCTTTAACTTTGGTTTTAGGTTGTATGGTGGTTCTGCCAGTTTTGGGTTGACACAAACGAACTTTTCTTTTGGGGAATAATAATAAATTAGAAATGAAAGAAAAAAGAAAAAAAAACAAAAGTCAGTTTCGTCATTTATATAAATAAAAGGTCATAATATTTGACATACAATCAGATTTGTAAAGCCGCCAGATTTTTAAATATGTGGGATCTCGGTAGGCCTAAGTCGCTAGTATTTGACAAACAATCGGATTTGACACATCCAGATCTGAAGCAAATTTTGTTATCATTGATAGTGTTTGGATAAAGATAAACGAGAGTAGAGATTACATCATTATTTTCTACATTCATAGAATTGCATGGGCTCGAACATCCTGCCCTTAGGGAAATAAAAAAACACTGGATAAAGATACAAAGTGGGAAAAGAGGGGAAATCAACCAACTTCTAGTAATAATCCCTTGAATCATTCCCTATTTCCTTTTCTTCTTCCGGTTCTTCCTGGGGATCTTGTTCAAATCTCTCTCCATCGTCACTAAACTCAGATTCTTCTGTTGGGTGTTCCTCTGGTTCTATTTTGGATTCTATCTGTATACACTCCACCACTCGATCATCATCTTCAGTGGGTGGCAGTTTCTGATTAATTGACCCCGGGACCACTTGACGGTGCATGGAAGTAGTCACAAGATAATGTGACAGGATTTCATGATAGATTTGTAAAGCCGCCACTTAGTCCTCCAGCCAGGGTATACCTTCCCCTGCTTGGTCGGGCTAGTTCATCTTCTTCGTCTATCCAGATATAGTTTTCCAGAGTGCACCACGAGTTTTGACCCATCGCATTGTGACTAGATCATTCCATTCTTATTGGAGCCTTCTTGTCCTTGGTATTGGGATCTGTCTGTTGTACTCGTTCTCATACAACTATGTCCTCATCTAGAGAGGCACATCCTGGATCAGCCCGAACTGTCCGAGAACCCATTGGGGTGAGTATGGTTGGATGCCCTCACGTCCTATTAGCTCAATGAAGTATTTCTAAGGAGTCCTTAGGATTTCCCTTCCACTTAGCCATGACAGTTTCCAATTGACCCATTCTCTTCTTAGGTTAGTCAGCATCTCTCTCCACTCTTCTTGTCCGTGTGGGGAGACGCAATTTCTCTTCCTGTTGTTTGGCTTTGGATCATGTTGCTGACACCCACAAAGTAGTCAATTGTAGCCTCTCGCTGAAAGAAATGCTCTGTGGCCCAGATTTGAGGCAGCAACTTACTTCCCTTAAAGAAATCATACCCTCATGCACATGCAGACAAAGCCCTTAGAGTCTCAGCTAATACCATGGGTACAAGAATAGCTTGGAGGTTTCCTGCGAATGTCGCCAAAACCATGGGTAACAAGTTGATATTGATACGCCCTCTTCTTTGCACGAAAACCAACAATCCCAATAGCGCCAAAGAGAAATTTATGGGCCTAAGACTCTCCCACATTGCTTGATCACATTGAAATTCTCCCAATATCATTCATAGCTTTCACTGTGTCCGAACCTATCGAACAGTTGGTCAAGACTTACCCATCGATCCTCGATGTTTCTCAAACCACGATTGTTTGCCAGACCCAGAGCATCAAGAAACCTATAACCGGGCATGGTAACTGGTAATGTCAGTCTCTTCCCTGTAAAAAGCAGCTTCGTGAAACTGGTAACTTCTTCTAATGTCGGCACTAACTCACAATCAGCAAACTTGAACACTAGCTTAGCCGGGTCCCAGAACTCTATCAGCAGGCGAGTAAGCACCTTGTTAGCTTGGATGTTTAACAAAGAGGTAAGTGCTCCCAAGTGTATCTGTATTTCATCTCCATGTTCTCGGCGGATATTCTTCCACCACTGCTTTAGGTTGTGTTGTGCTCCCATTAGTATATTGATCTCGGGGATGTTTTGGTTCATTTACATTTCTGATGTGGATAAAGGAAGGGTTTGATAAGTGTTTACTTCGAATCTTAAGTATCTCGTCACGGTTTGTTCGCCTTTCCATAGAAGTTGTCTCGCTGGGTGCATGACCCATTGACATTAAGGTGGCTTTCCTAATTGTGTGTCGATTCCAAGGTTCAACTCACCTAATGTTTATGCAATATGACCAATGTTTGTTAGAGTAGAATATTTCCTACTTTTGAATTGGACTGAAGACTGCGAGAAGTTATGTCAGTTGACCTGACAAAGCCATTCTCTAAAACTAAAGAATTTTTGGAAAGGAGTTTCGGAGGTGTGTAAAAGACAAGCCTCCTGTGCAATTATGTGTGATAGTGTACGGCCAAGACTCGATAGAAAGAAGTGTGATAATAGTATATATAAAGCGGTAATAAATAGGGGTGTAACAATAACATGCATGATAGGTAGGTAGGCATATTGAGCAAGTAAGGCAGGTAAGTATATAGGTGCAAATTATATACAGCTAAAGCAGTGTACAAACAAATCTATGTTCTAAGTCTAGTCTATGTTTTCTAAGGTCAGAATCTAAGTGTGAGCTCCCAACAAAGTTGCCATGTTGTTGTACCCTATTTTGCACGAGTTAAAACAAGATCCGACTTGTGGTTTCTCTCTTGTTGATGAAAGAGAGTCGCCACCCAATATTTAAAGGTATACTAGGGTACCTATTTAATGAATAAAGTCATGTTCTTTATTAGTCTGCCTGCCTGTGAGGTTTTGGGTAAGGGTTCTTATTTTTCTAAGGGGACGGTATTAGGCACCCCTTAAAATCTACCTTAGGTAGCTCCATAGAACTTAGACTAGGTTTAAAGGGTTATTTGTTTGTATCCTACTTAATTAGTATTAAAGAGGCATGCCTTAATATTTATCTAAGTGAGAGTAGGATGTTAGAAGTGATCCGTGATTTAAAAGAGGTACGAGTTTTAGAAAGAGTCTTGAATGCTACCATTGATGTGATTAAAAGAGTTCTAAAATTGAATGGTTTGCACGAAGCATGTAGAAAACACTTTGTTCTCTGAAAGAATGGATGATCATATAATTCTAAGAGGTTATAAGCAAATGAATCTAAGGTATACCTTGGCTTCTGAAATTACCTAAATCTTATATTTGAGGGGATGTTTGAATATCTTGCTAGGCGGCAGCTCTTGAGTCTTGAAAGAATCAATTTTCTTTTAAGAGGCTAGTCTTCCGATTCGTTTCTCATTTGAAAGAGGGACTGCCATCTTTGATAAGTATTTTTTTGCTTCAAAATCTTCATGAAAAGATTAGTAAAACATATCGGATTAACAACATGAGCAGTACATGATTGATGAATTAAAAAGTTACCATCAAATATTTATTTTAGCCCTATGTTCTTTAAGGCTTGCCTAAGTTATTTATGTAATTCAAAAGGTAAAGTAAAATACTAAATAAAATATGATCATAGAAATGTATATACATGTAAGAGAATATAAATACCAAGATGTAATGAAGCAGTAAAAGATAAGGAGCGACTCTGGTTAGGGCTTGAAAGAGGTAGGCCCAATAATTAGCGGGAAGGGACAGCAATAGGCTCCAAATTTCGGGCGCCTGGCGTGGAGTTTTTGCCTGAGTTCCTTGAGAGATCAGCAGGACCAATGATTGTACATGTTCAAAAGAAAGAGAGAAAGTCATTAGAAGCAATATTCTATACATACAATCATACATGCAATATGTGAGTAAATGACTTGAACAAAATATAGCAACTAACAGTACTTAGACACTATGAAAGGTCATACTAATGTGGCGATTATATATGGTGAATGATTTACATTGAAAACCTTTCGTTGTCATTAAACACTAAACCAAAAAGGAGTAATGAGTATCAATGGATTAGAGGCTAAGGGTAGAGTTCCACTTAAGGTCAAAGTCCCCTTTGAATCCCCTGACACTTCGAAGTTCCCAAGGGTCTCTAGGGCCAAGGGCAGTGCTTGTGCCAGGGAGAGCAGCCCAACCAAGAGTTAAATCCTACTCCCAAATACCCCTAACCATTAATGAATCAATCTTCCTCACAGGTTTAAGTGCCAATGAGGCACTTTCAATGCAAACGACTCATCGTAACTATCCCATACCACAAAAGTGTACCCCTTTCTTAACAGGGCCAAACAAAATACTATAAGGGCATAAGGCAATTTATTTACACCATAACCAGATTTCAAAACAAAAACTAAGTAGATGATTATCACATTAGCAGGTCCAAAAGGCTGAGTTTCAAACTCACATAGAGGCAGAGATGTTATCATGTTACCACTAAAGAACCAAACACCTGAGATCAGGTCTCTTGAGGATAGAGAAAAATAACACAGTTCAAATCTTCAATAGTTTATGAAGGCAAATGTATTTGCCTTGACAACCCTTAATTTGACTAAGCACTGATTGGTCAGACCCAAGTCTTGTCTTTAGCACACACAAGTTAATAATACTACTGGAAGCTTTGAAAGAACCAACAAGAATTTAGATGAACAATCATAGTCAGAACATCTACAGATGTTGTTAGAGATAATAAAATACAGTCAAAGTTTCAACAAGACTACAGGTTTATAAATTTTAATAGAACTCCTAAGAGTGCTCAACAGGATCTCATGCCACCAGTCTTATCTATATTTGAGATAAATGACATGATCACCTTTCTCTAAGAATGTTAAACTTTTACTACGAATAAGCATACTGTTAGATCCAAGCAATGGCAACATGAGGTTTTCCTTAGAGTTCACAGACTAGGTTCAATTTATCTTAAAGGAGAGAGAGAACTGGATGCAGTTTCAAGACAGTGCAAACATGCATGAAGTTATGAAGGACAAACAGAAGCATCGAAGAGCTAGAATGAGTGCAATATCACAAAAAGGAACACATAAAAAGGCACTTACTAGAGATTATAAACTATTTCTTGACTTATATTGGATATTGAGTTGTTAGCTTCATGTACGAATCTCGTAAGGAGTACTAGTAGAGCTGCTTGAGCTGGTTAACAGCCAGTATTACCCTAAGCATATGACATGAAACATCTATATTGTCTTTATTTGAAGGTCAAAGCACTTTGCAATATTCAGGCAAAGCAGATAACTCGAAGTTTTTCATTTGTTTTGATAGTGTAGTACAGTAGACTCAAATAAACTCAACAAGTTCTAATGATACTGATGCACAAGCATAGACATAAAGGACAAACAGAAGTGGATACAAAATTATCATTCAAGTACATACATATGATGTTCCAGCCAAGTTTTAGAAACATGATTGGATTTAAATCATCATAAAGTCAAGTCAATAAAATCATTTAAAGAAGTTCAGGTCGGGAGAGACCTATACTAAGCAAATTTAATTCAGCTGTACATATTAAGAGTGAATATCCAAACATAATGAAGTTCTACTCAACCTACTGACATAATAGTTATTGTCCAGTCACAACAGGCACAATTAAAGCTTAATTCATAAGAGATAACTTGATCATGACAGAATGCGTACAAGAACAATTCCAGGAGCTCATTATAGTTAACCTAGTTATTTTCAAATATCTTTTTTTGCAATGAGGCTCTCAAATGTAATCAACAGTTATATAAAGACATAAAGATTTTCACATTAATGCATCAATGCTACTTAAAGATTAACAAACACTCATGTGAAGAAATAAAGCACCTTAAAAACTTAGACTAACATACCCCAACTAAGTGATGAAGGATTAAACCTTAAGCATTCATGTATGCAACGTCATCAAATAACAACTTCATATACATAAGAACAGACTACACAAAATAGAATTAGTGTGATAGATATGAAGACCACACCAGAGCATCAAAGAAATCTAAAGTCTGAACAAGTATGGGAAGCTATTAAGTCATATTAAGGAACTTAATTATATATGCAGTTTGATTCAGAATAGTAGTCATCAAGCTCACATAATAGCTCAATTAATACTGATTCAAGAAACATAAAAGCATAGCAGTCAGTCATATATTAGCCAAAAATCATTATGATCAGGAACAAACATCATAAACGAAAGCAGTCAATAGAAAAACAACAATGTATCCATCATATTGAATGAGACAATCAAAAGAGAAGAGGTCAAAGTATACTGATCTCCTTTCGTACAGCAGACCAAACAAAGGTTTACTTAGCCGTATATGAACCAAAGCTTTATGCTTTGAATAGTGAAAGAACTCGGAAACGAAAGAGAAACAGAAATTAGTGAGAGAGCCTAAACTTTTGTAATCTTAATGTGGGTTTTTTTGGTGCTCGTATTAGGTTTCTTAGCTCTTGTTAGGTCTGTTAGGTGAGAGCATTCAAGACCCCAATTTAATAGTGGCTGTAAAACCCTAGGGTTTCAAAGATTCAAATCAGTTAGTGGAGAGAGAGATGGAGAATGGATGATGATAGCAAAGAAGGTAAAATCGGAGTGAAATCAGAGTGAATTAAAGGGAAAACGGGCGAGAATCTTACCATGAGTGTGTGACAGCCACTACAAGTGAAGAACCCATCAGATAAAGACTGGAGGTCCAGAGGTCATTACATTTTACCTCTGGTTTAGAATAATCATCATAAGGAGCTCATGCATGCTCTAATTTCGCCGCAGCATTAGAAGGTTTGAAGAATGAAGTTTCATGTTTGTGTTTGGGTCAGAGAACTCTAGATTTTGAATTTCTATTATGTAATGGGGAGATATCAGCAAGATTCACGGAGTCAGAAGGCATAGGGAATTATTTGGATTCATGATTTGTAACGTTGCACGATTTGGAGCAAGTTTTCTAGGATTGATGGTCTGGCTTGAGAGAAAATGAGAGAGGAAAGGGAAAGGGGGCGGCAGGGACGGAGTGAAAATGATTTAGGGTTTTTGGGTTTGGGGACGCCGTCTCTGAGGTTAAAGTTGGGAGATAGAATGGGAGCCATTGAATCTTTTTATCAAATGGCTTCGATTGTTTTGATAATTAGGGATTTTAGAAATAATAAAAATGGGAAAATCCATGGCCGTTGGATTCTTATGATCCAACGGTGGAGATAAAACACAACAACCCTTTAAAACTAAACAAAAAACGGGATTAAACTTGATCCATTGATGATATGGATCAATGGTTGAGATGATTTGTGTTTGTTTTGTGAGCGAATGGGACGGATGACGTGGCACGCTCTAATTGGTTTAAAAAGAATGGCAAGGATTGCCAAGGTGGATTGGAGGGGTTGTTTGGACTGGGTCATTTTCGGATTGCGCTTGTGTATTGGGCTATAATTAATTTAAAATATGATCAGTTTATTTTTTAATAGAAAATTAGAATTATGGCCTTTATCCTCTTTTGATCCCTTTTTATAATTAAATTAAATAATCTTAATAATTTTCAATAAAATACAGTAAAATTATAATTGTTATTTACATTACTAACTATTGTAATAAATTGCTTATAAATACTTCATTTTTCGAATTATAACATTAATTTTAAATTATTAACATAGTAATCTAATTAACTAGAAATTGAGGAGTAATTTGTTAATTTAATTATAGAGCCTATGTGATATACATAAAAATCATTTTAATAAACTAAAAAAAAAATATATAATTATAATTAACATAAGGCTAATACAAAAATTATTGATTTCAAAACTACTAGTACTTAACAACGGGCAGCCCGGTGCACTAAGCTCCCGCTATGTGCGGGGTCCGGGGAAGAGACGGACAACAAGGGTCTATCGTACGCAGCCTTACCCTGCATTTCTGCAATAAGCTGTTTCCACGGCTCGAATCCTTGACCTCCTGGTCACATGACAGCAACTTTACCAGTTACGCAAAAACTACTAGTACTTAATTTTGTGACAATAGGTATTATTAATTGAAAATATTTTCAAAACATTCATTGCAAATTATTAAGTATAAATAAAATTAATTTAAAAAGGAAGGGTCAAAATCTGCCGTAAACACCCCGGACCCCATCAAAACATACCAACACATTCAAAAATATCATATGAACTTATCAAGACCTCAAATCATATCAAACAACCTCGAAATCACGAATCGCACCCCAATTCAAGCCTAATGAACTATTGAACTTCCAACTTTTAAAACCAAATGCTGAAACACACCAACCCAATTCCGATTGACCTCAAATTTTGCACACAAGTCATAAATGACACAACGGACCTATTCCAACTTCCGAAACAAAAATTTGAGCCCGGTATCAACAAAGTCAACTCTCGGTCAAACTTCTCAAGTTTCCGACCCTTCAACTTTCCAACTTTCGCCAATTCAAGCTGAAACAACCTACGGACCTCCAAATCAATATAAGGACATACAACTAAGTCCTAAAACACCATACAGAGCTATCGGAACCATCAAAACTCCATTCCGGAGTCGTTTACTCATGAGTCAATATTCGGTCAACTCTTTCAACTTAAGCTTCGAATCTTGGGACTAAGTGTCCTAATTTATTCCGAAACATCTCCAGAACCAAACCAACCACCCCGACAAGTCACATAGCAACAATTGAACATAGAATAAGCAATAATTGGGGGTATGGGGCTACAATACTCAAAATGACCGGCCTGGTCGTTACATTCTCCCCCTCTTAAGCAAGCGTTTGTCCACGAACGGGTCTAGAATCATACCCGAAGTCTCAAATAGGTATGGATAACTGCTTCGCATCTCCCACTCGGTCTCCCAAGTAGCCTCTTAGACTAACTAGCCTCTCCACTGAACTTTCACTGAAGTTGTATTCTCCGATCATAACTTTCGAACATGCCAATCCAAAATGTCCATCGGCTCCACATCATAAGTCAAATCTCCATCTAGATTAACCGTGTTGAAGTCCAAAACATGAAACGGATTACCATAATAGTTCTGGAGCATGGAAACATGAAACACTTGGTGAACACTCGATAGACTAGGTGGCAATGCAAGCTTGTAACCAACCTCTCTAATCCTCTCAAGCACCTCAAAAGGGCCAATATATCGAGGGCTCAACTTGCCCTTCTTCTCGAACCTCATAACAACCTTCATGGGTGAAAATTTGAGTAATACCTTCTCTCCCACAATCTAAGCAACATCACGAACCTTCCGATCGGCGTAAATCTTTTGTATAGATTGTACCGTATGACGCCGATCCTGAATCAACTTGACCTTGTCAAAAGCATCATGAACCAAATCAATACCCAACAACCTAGCCTCACCCAGCTCAAACCAACCAACTGGAGACCGACACCTTCTCCCATATAAGGCCTCATAAGAAGCCATCTGAATACTCAATTGGTAGATGTTTTTGTAGGCAAACTCTACAAGTGGTAGAAACTAATCTCAAGAGCCCTCGAAATCCATAACACAAGTGCGTTATAACGACCCGACCGGTCGTTTTGAGCTCTAGCGCGTCGTTCAGCAATTTGAGGCCATGAGTTGCTTCACTTCAGGTATTATGACTTGTACGCGTGGTTGGAATTGAATTCCGGGAAGTTCGGAGTTGATTTGGAGAGAGAATTCCCATTACGAAAGCTTTAAGTTGGAAGAATTGACTAAGATTGGATTTTTGAGTAACTGATCTTGGAATCGGGATTCGAGGGTTCCAACAGGTTCGTAGGGGGCCCCGGGTGTGTTTCGGGGTGTTTTTGGAGCATTTTGGGTTGTCTTGGAACTACTGATGCTGGTGTCTGGTGTTGTTCTTCGCGTTCGCAAGGGTCCGTTCGCGTTCGTGAAGAAGGATTTGGCTTCTGCGATTTTGTTCTTCACGTTCGCGGATAGTGTCTCGCTTTCGCGAAGCAGAAGAATTTCTGTTGCGCAGGTCTTATTTCGGAGGCTCATATCTCACAATCTACAAGGAATTTCGAGATAATTCATAAAGGAAAGTTGTAGCCCTTTGTGTCTAGTTTTCCAAAAGGTAGACCATTTAGAATTTGGATTTCTGTATGAAAAGTTATGGCTGGTAAACTACAGGCTGTCTGAAAGATGAAGAAGAAATTTGTGTTGCACATGGCTGACTTTGGCAGCTTATATCTCAAAATCTATAAGGAATTAGGAAATTTCCGAAACATGAAAGTTATAGATCTTGGTGTCTTGTTTGCAAAGCATTAAACCATTTGTCATTTGGAGTTTTGTACTAAATGTTATGGATATTATACTAGAGGCTGTCCGAGAAGAGTTTGAAAAATAGTTTTTGGGAATTTTCTTCTTCGCGGACGCGACGGAATTCTTGCGAAACGAAGAGTTTGGGCAGTGTATAAGTGTAAAGAAATGGGTTTGGCTTATTTCATCGCATTTCCTCTATGGGAGCCGAACTAGGAGAGATTTTGGAGCTCCATTCTTATCATCCATGTCATGGTAAGCGATTCCCACCAATTTGGGCACGAAATTGGAGTAAATAATATATTTGAGTTCGTGAGGTTATGGGTAGACTTTATCTTTGAAAATTTTCAGAATTCGGGCACGTGGGCCTGAGGGAAATTTTGTCAACATTTCGATCGGGGTTAGGAATTGTTATAATTTGGAATGTAATGAGTAATTGATCATATATTAATGCGTTTACATAATTATTGGCTTGTTTTGGAACAATGTGCATCGATTTGAGTTTTCGAAAGGGCATGGAATAACGGTTATGGAACTTCGGAGCGAGGTGAATTAATTGGATATGTGTTGTTATTTGCGGGGGCTACGTACGCACGAGGTGACGAGAGTCCGTGCGTAGCTACTATTATGCTTGTGTCCGGGTAGTCTAGGACCCAGAAGCATGCTTTACTTGTAATACTTGTAACCTTATTGTTAGTTTAAATTGCTTAAATCATATCGAAGTGGCAAATGACTTTCTAAAAGAGTTAAACTTCATTTTCTTGACTTGTAAAAGAGAAATTTACACCTCCTTGAATAATTGTTTCCCTGATGAAGTCTTGATTGACTGTTAAAATGTGTGTTTCTATGTGTACCTGCGTCGCATGTATGATTCACGAGTAGGGTGATTGTTTATTTATATTTGACCGCGTCGCATGTATGATTCGCGAGCGGGGTAATAGATGTACCTATGGTTCGCGCCATTCGCCCCTCTGGCAGTGCACAATTTAAATATTATTGGATCGGGCCGTACGACCTCGGCATGATTTGCGTATGCTTGTAATGTTTGCCTTGAGATTTATAAATGTTGATATTCGTTCTCCCTGGCCTGAGATAAATATATAAATGATGAAAAGGAATCTGGAAATTTCCTATGAAAGAAAGAATTGTTTATTTGCTTTATTCTATTGAGTTGCAACCATGTTTATAGAATCTTTGATTTATTATATTATTGGACCACTAGTAAGTGTCGAAGTTGACCTCTCGTCTCTACTTCTTCCAGATTAGACGGGATACTTACTGAGTACAGGTATTTTTCGTACTCATGCTACACTTGTTGTGCATTTTTGTTGCACAGGCACATGTATCTCTAGTGGCCTAGTGGGCGTAGCAGCATGGATGATACAGAGACTAGGTGAGCTGCATTCCTTGAGGCGACCCGTAGCCAGTATAGTCTCTTTCAGTGTATTGTAATTACTTTCTGTCCAATTTGTATTCCCGACAATTATTGTACTTTATTTGATGTATTAGTGATTGCTCATACACTTGTGACACCGGGTTCTAGGATGATTATGGGATTATTTAATATCAAGTTTGTTAAAGACATCAATATCTATTCAGTGAAATTCATTACTCATTGTTTAATGTATAAAGGAAACAATTCCAAAAATATTAAAACAAGAAATTACTAGTAAATTGGTGTTGGCTTGCCCGACAATGGTGTCCGGCGCCATCACGACCCTTAGTAGATTTTGGGTCATGTCACGCGTAACATATCCACCAATATCTGAATGGTGCGCTCGGACTGTCCATCCGTCTAAGGGTGGAATGTTGTCCTCAACTCAACACATGTGCCTAACTTTCATTGTGTCGGTCTACAAAATTGCGAAATGCACTGCGTGCCCCGATCAGAAATAATAGAAGCTGGCACACTGTGAAGGCGAATAATCTCACGAATATAGATCTCTGCCAACTGCTCCGAAGAACATGTAGTCACCACAAGAATAAAATGCGCGGACTTAGTCAACTGGTCAACAATCACCCAAATAGCAGCAAATTTCTTCAAATTCTGTGGGAGTCCAACAACGAAATCCATGGTGATACGCTCCCATTTCCAATCAGGAATCTCAAGCCTCTAAAGCAAACCGCCCGGCCTCTAATGCTCCTACTTCACCTGCTGGCAGTTCAAGCACCAAGCTACAAACTCCACTATATCTTTCTTCATTCTTATCCACCAATAGTGCTCCCTCAAGTCCTGATACATCTTCGCAGCACCCGGATGAATGGAAAACCACAAACTGTGGGCCTCCTCAAGAATCAACTCACGTAACCTACCCATATTGGGCACATAAATTTGACCCTGCATCTGCAACACCCTATCATATCCAATAGAAACCTCCTTGGCATCACCGCGTTGAATCGTGTCCATAAGGACAAGCAAACGGGGCTCATCATACTGGCGCTCTCTGATGTGCTCATATAAAGAAGATCGAAAAATCACGCAAGTTAGAACCCGACTAGGCTCCGAAACATCTAACCTCACAAACTTATTGGCCAAGGCTTGAACATCTTATGCAAGCGGTCTCTTACCAACAGGAATATATGCAAGTCTACCCATACTCACCGCCTTTCTACTGAAGGCATCGACCACCATATTGGCCTTCCCGGAATGATACAAAATGATAATATCATAGTCTTTTAATAGCTCCAACCATCTCCGTTGCCTCAATTTGAGATCCTGATGCTTGAGCAAGTGATGTAGAATCCAATGATCTATAAATACCTCACACGACAAACCGTAGAGATAATGCCTCCATATCTTCAATGCATGGACAACGGCTGCCAACTCCAAATCATGAACAGGGTAGTTCTTCTCATGGGGCTTCAATTGGTGTGAAGCATAAGCAATCACTCTACCCTCCTACATCAAGATGCACACAGTTCAATTCCGAGAAGCATCACAATACATTGTAGACGCTGAAGGTAAAGCTAGAACAGTAGTTGTGGTCAAGGCAGTCTTGAGCTTCTGAAAACTCTCCTCACACTTATTAGACCGCCTTAATGGGGCACACTTCTGGGTCAACCTAGCCAAAGGCGTCGCAATAGACAAGAAACCCTCCAAAAAGCGGCAATAATATCCGGCTAAGCCAATAAAACTCTGAATCTCAGTAGCTGAAGAAGGTCTGGGCCAACTCTGAACTGTCTCAATCTTATTCTGATCAACATTGATCACCTCACTGGACACCACGTGCCCCAAGAATGCCACAGAATCGAGCCAAAACTCACACTTGGAGAATTTAGCATAAAGCTTCTTATCCATCTACTTCTGTAGTACAATCCTCAAATGTTGTGCATGCTCCTCCTAGACACATGAGTACACCGGGATATCATCAATAAATACTATAACAAACGAATCAAGATATGGTTAGAATACACTGTTCATCAGATGCATAAATGCTGCTGGGGCATTGGTCAGTCCAAAAGACATCAGAAGGAACTCGTAGTGACCATGGCGGGTCTTGAATGCCATCTTCAGAATATCAGAGTATCGAATCTTCAGCTAGGGATACCTAGACCTCAAATCAATCTTAGAGAACACTCTAGCTCCTTGAAGCTGGTCAAATAAGTCATCAATGCGCGACAAAGGATACTTGTTCTTAATTGTAATTTCGTTCAACAGCCTATTATCAATGCACATCCGCAAAGTACCATCCTTCTTCTTCACAAACAGAGCTGGTGCACCCTAAGGCGACATACTAGGCCTAGTGAACCCCTTATCAAGAAGCTCTCAAAGATGCTCTTTTAATTCCTTCAACTCTGCTGGTGCCGTACGATAAAGAGGAATAGAAATGGGCTGAGTGCCCAACACAAAGTCAATACCAAAATTAATATCCTTGTCAGGTGGCATGACTGTCAGATCTGTAGAAAACACATCTCAAATGTCTCGCACAATCGGAACAGAATCAATGGTAGGAGTATCAGTCCTTAACATCCCTCACAAAGGCCAAATATGCCAAATATCCCTTCCCAAGCATCAATTGGGCCTTCAAATATGAGATCACTCTACTGGGAATATAGTCAGAAGAACCTCTCCACTCGATCCTAGTGTAACACCTTGTAAATTTGAATCAGTTGTGGATGCATTAAATGAGTATTAATGTGATGGTTATCAATTGGTTATGATAATAAGTGTACGACGCATATCATAAGTGATTTGGGGTCCAAGGAGAGACCTAAGTCTAAGCCAAGTTAGAAAATTACATGATAGACTAAAATTCCAAATGTGTGCGCACAAGACCACACTTTGGACGAGCATATCTACAGATATATATGTTTTTATATGATGAACAGCCTATCAAATGAAAGGCCTTTGAGTCTAGTTTCTAACTCTTCAAACCGTTCGTCATTTGGACATTCCTACAAAAAGTTATGACCAAATTACCAAAGGCTGGCGGAGGACTGCGCGGAGGAAAAGCATCCGAGGCCGCGTCCAAAAAGAGGAGCTGGCAATGAAGTGCTGCCATAGCATCCGGGTCAGTATCCGAGCTCCTGAGAGGAGTGAATGGGGGATGCGAAGCATCCGAGGCAGCATCTGAAATTTGGGCTTATAAACACAATTTCGGGATTTATATTTCCCATATCTTTTGGACGACTTTTAGGGTTTTCCTCCACTCTCTCAAGACCTCCAACCCCTCTCATCTTCAAGGTAAGTAACCTCCATTATCTTGGTGTGAAATTCCATAATTTCTACACTAATATTGATGAAATCTACACATAAAATACTTAGATCTTCAAGAGATTTCTTCAAGAACTCAAAGGAGGGATTTGAAAGATTTCTTCCAAAAAGGAAATCCTACACCCTTAGACTTACATGTATGAATTTATTAAGGGAATATGAGTATGAATAAGTATTGGAACTCTTGGTTTGGTGATTGGGAATCCTAAGTTCCCTATTTAATTACATAACTATTGTAGAGATTGAAAGATGATTAATTGATGGAATTTTGTTGGTTGGGTGTGGATGGATGGTCATATATGTGATATTGGAAGTTATAAATTGATTAATCATGATGGTGGGATAAATTTTTAATGAATGGTGGTAGTTGGATGAACTAATTATATGGTGATGAGATGTAGAGACTTATGCCTACAAGGTGTTTGATAATATGCCTAAATGGCTTAAGTTATGGAATTTGTTACTAATATTGGTTCCATTTGGATATTGCTATTGTAGATTGAAGGTTCTTAGTATTGTGGATAATTGTAGTAGCACTAAGGGGCGAAATTGAGGTATGTTAGGCTAACTCTCTATTTTTTGGAATGTTAATGATTCTCCCTACACTACGTTTCTTTTACGACGTTATCAATTGCCTCAGAAATATAGTTTAGCCTAATTCCTTGAATAGTTGTAGAACTTTTATTCTCTAGCTTCATAACTCGTTCATGACTATCATTCTGAATGTTGTGAGCTCTGTTCGTATTCAATATAGACTTGGGCTTGATGTCCCTGAGTCTCAGTATAGCTTACTCAGCATGTCATAAACAGTTAAAGTTTCAGTGTTCATAATCAGTTCAAGAATATATGTCTCAGTCCAGTCCTATTTTGTATTATGTAACTCCGTGTGATTCAGCATTCAAGTATCATGTAACTCAGTATGTTTCAGTATTTCAGCATCATGTATTTCAGTATGATTCTCAGTTCCTGAATGTTGAACACCTGACTTTGGGCCTGAGGCTGCAATTTATGCTTTGTGCATCTTCGGGCCTGAGGCCGCAGTTTATGCTTTATGCATTTTGGACCTGAGGTCGCAGTTATGTATACGTATACTTGGGCCCGAGGCCGCAGTTGTGCACATATATATATTAGGCCAGAGGCCGCTGTTTAATATTCAGATAAACAGGTTGTTCATCATTCATGAGAGGGAGTACTCATATCCTTACTTGCTTTGTGCAGTTCCATTATTAGTTACCATTTCAGTTACCAGTTATCAGTTCAGTTATCAGTTATCAGTTCAGTTATCAATTCTCAGTTATCAGCTTAGTTTATGTTTCAGCATTTACAATTCTTTCTTTCAGTTGCTTTACATACCAGTGCAATTCAAATGTACTGACGTCCCTTTTGCCCCGGTGCCTGCATCTCGCAATGCAGGTAATGATTTACAGGTTGATGATTCAGAGCGCTAGAATTCTCGTACTAGCTATTTGGTGATCCTTAGTTCTTTTGGGGCATTATCATTACTACAGTCTTCAGTATTTACAGACAATCAGTCTTTTCAGTACTCAAATATAGGCTTCATAGACTAGAGTAATAGCTAGACAGAGTCGCAGGCTTTTCATATTAAACTATGTTGGCAACAAATATATTTCAGAATTGTATTAGCATTTCCGCACTTTGACTTTTATCATTCAGACTTTCAGTCTATCGGCATGTGTTTGTTTATCTTTCGCATTCAGTATGTTATGCTACCACATGTTGATTCAGCTAGCTAGTTGGTTCGCTCGGTCACATGTAGTCAGGCACTGGTGCCGTGTTACGTCCAGGCCCAGGTTCGGGGCGTGACACCTACGCAATCCCGGCATGAACAGCATCATGGTCTTAGCGCGACAATCTAGATTAGCATGACATGGTGACAACCAATCCATGCCTAGAATCACATCAAAATCAACCATACTAAGCAGCAAAAGATCAACACTCGTCTCCAATCACCCAATGGTCAGCACACACAACCGATACACATGGTCCATAATAATACGATTGCTCAATGGCATAGATATATGAACAACTGTAACAAAGGACTCATAGGGCATATACAAATAATGAGCAAAATACAATGATAGATATGAATAAGTGGAACTAGGGCCAAATAATATGGAAGAATCCATGTGGCACACTAAGACAATACCTATGATCACTGCATCTGAAGCGACAGCCTCTGGCCTTGCGAGAAAAGCATAGCATCGAGCTTGACAGCCACTTGATCGGCCTCCCCCTCTAGGGTGACCTCTGGCTGTTTGAGCCCCATGCTGAGCTGGCTGAGTAGGCGGTGAAGTAATTGGTGCAGAAGTCATAATGTGACTCCTCTTCTGAACTCGACCTCCCAAAAGATGGGGAAAATGCTTCTTCACATGTACGAATTCTCCACACTCAAAGAAACTCTGATCCGTCAATGGCGACGGGTACTGAATCGGACCTCGAGAAATAGAATACTACTAGTAGGACCTGGTGCAGATGAACACTAAACTGATGGAGAACCAGATGAACTCTGTGCTAGGAGGGCACTGAGAGATGACTTGCCCGGATGATCATCGTATGAACCATGGCTAGTCGATGCACCAAGATGAACCAGATGAGCCATCTGAGCGAGCCTATAAGGACGACCCCTGTTGTGGTGGGACTGTTCTCCCGATGAGGCACTACTGAAACTACCCAAACCATGAAGACTCTTGGCCTCCCTCTCCTCCCGCTCCTGATTATAAACATGCTCTAGGCGTCTAGCAATATCAACCACCTCGCCGAACCTAGCACCTGACGCAATCTGCCGAGTCATGACGAAGCGTAGTCCATAGATTGAGGCCATCAATGAACCTCCTAATCCTCTGCCTTTCTATAGGAACCAACCATATCGCGTGACGAGCCAACTCTGAAAATCTCATCTCATACTGGGTCACTTACATACCCTCCTGGCATAGCTGCTCAAGTTGCCTACGCAAATCCTCGCTGCGAGTCTGTGAAACAAACTTCTCTAAGAAGAGAATTGAGAAATCATGCCACGTAAGTGGTGCAGCACGGCTGGTCTTCTCAACTCATAGGCCTCCCACCATCTAATGGCTGCCCCCGACAGTTGAAAAGTAGTAAATGAGACTCCACTAGTCTCGATAATACTCGTCCTGCGAAGGATCCACTGACACCTATTTATGAAATCGTGAGCATCCTCTGACTCAGCTCCACTGAACTCTGGAGGCCTGAGCCTCCCAAACCGCTCTAGCCTCTTCTGGTCCTCGTCATTAATAGGTGGACCAACCTAGGATTAAGCAGCTGCAACCGGTTGGGCTGGTAGTACCCCCGGTGTCTATAGTCACAGAATTACCTGCTCTAGAGTATGGGCGGCGGGAGTCTGAAGACCTCCCCCGGCCTGAGAAGTGGCTGGTCCGGCAGGAACTGAAACTGCCTGAGCAAGGCTAGTGCATGCAGTCAATATCTGGGCCAAAGCCTCCTGAAGGCGTTGAATCATAATGGGCACAACTGGTGCCTGAGTTGGTCCCACCGGCTTAACCACATCCGATTTCTGCTCCTAAGCTAGAGCAACTAGTGGCTCCATAAGTGCTGCTCTAACTGCAGTACGAGTTGCACCTTGGCCTCTACCACGGCCTCGGCGCCTCGCGGTCCTGGGTGGTGGTACTGGTGGCCGTCCGCTCGATCCGGTTGCATATGTCCTCACCATATGTGAGAGAATAGAATAATAAAAGTTTAGTTACTAGAATTAACAAATCCGCACAACAAGAGTACACGAAAGTGAAGTTTCCTAATGGTTCGGTAGCCTCTCAAAGATAAGTACAGACGTCTCTATACCGATCCGCAAGACTCTACTAAACCTGCTCATGACTCGTGAGGCCTAAGTAACCTAGTGCTCTGATACCAACTTGTCACGACCCAAATGCTAACCTATCATGATGGCGCCTATCACATTACTATGCAAGCCGATAATCACATAATAACTGCGCGCGCATCTTAAATTAAAAACATGACTTTATAAGTTCAATAGTGCAAAATCTCATAGATAACTGATAAAAGTACTGAAACTCCACAAAACAAATCTCAAATTCCTGGTGTCACCGAGTACATGAGCTACTAAGTGTCGACACAGTCTAAATCTCTAATACAATTGTCTAAAAATAGAATAGTACTGAATAAACCGAACGGAAGGAGAGTCGAGGTCTGCGGGTGTCATATCAATACCTTAATAGTCTCTGAGCAGATACTGCACCAAATCTAGCAACCACTGCGTCCAGATTTACCTCGATCTACACACGAAATGTAGAGTGTAGTATGAGTACAACCGACCCAATGTACTCAATAAGTAACAGGATTAACCTTGGGATGAAAGCAGTGACGAGCTTAGAAAAATACAATCTAAATCCAAATAATGACAACACATATATAATAGGGTAATGAAAGTAATGACTCAGAGAACATCCATAATCAGTCCGTACACAATACAAAAATTTAGACATGTTTTTAAGTTCAACAATGTAAGCTCAACATTGATAAAATATGCCAAGTACAGCTAGCATGAGGAATATTACATCTCTATGACTACATGTCAAATATGCATGTCAAATGTAATGCATCACAGTGATACTCCCAGGTACTCATGCTCTCAGAGTACTCAATCTGACTATCTCAACTCCCACTCATCACACACAATCACTCAGCATTGTAAAGTACCAGTGATCACTGCTGGTATGTCAGACTCTGGAGGGGCAGATCCTGCCCAAGCGCTAATATAAAGCCAACATGGCCTGTTGTGGCATACAGCCCGATCCCATAATGAGTTAATAAAGCCTGTTGTGAGGTGCATCCCGATCCCATAAATGAGCCAATAAGGCCCTCTCGGACGTACAGTGTAACACCCCAAAGTTTTAACTAATATTTGCCTTCTCAATTGACCATCTTTCTAAGTAAGACAGATGTTATTTCGCACTTCCTAAATGTGAATTTGACGATTTAGGAATTTTTCTTACTCTAGATTGTATTAATATGTACATAGAAGTTTCATGGTGTTGCTATGTTTAACACATAATGTCACACCTCCTTTTTCTACCCGCAAAGGGGTATATGGGAGTTTTTCCAATTAAAGTGATAATACCGAAACGGGATTATTTATTCAAATTCAGAGTCGCCACTTGGGATAATTTAGGGTGTCCCAAGTCACCGGTTTAAAATCCCGAATCGAGGAAGTTTGACTCTATTTTACATCCGCAAAACACAGAAATCCGGGTAAGGAACTTTATTACCCCGGGAGAAGGTGTTAGGCATTCCCGGGTTCCGTGGTTTTAGCACGGTCACTCAACTATTATTATTGGCCTAATTATCTGATCAATTACATATTTATACCTATTATGCATTTTTAACCTTTGACCGCTTTTAGTTATTTATGGAATTATTCTGGAACAAGTTACGATTGTCGTACACTTGTTTGTTTGGTACATATTGTGAATCGTGTCACGGGAACCGTACCCACGATCTACAACATGTTCAATTTATTAACATTATTAGAAATTGTGGCCAGGTCACATGAAATGTGCACCGTTTTTGAAAAATTATGTATCACAACTACGTCACGGGAACAGTACCAGTAGTCACGGTGATTCATTATATCGCGCCAAGACCAAGCTACAATGTTCATGATTATCGTCCTAAACTAATTTGAGATTGCTGTGAGTTGAGGAATTCACTTGCGGACAAAGTGTAAAATTTAATTAGAAAAAGTACTCTAAAACCCGCAAAAGACGAAGTCCCTTGTCACTGAAGTAACAGTTTTTTAACGATTCATCATACATTTTTAGAACAAACGAATACACTCCGCTATAGTTCCAAACAGAGATATGTTTCATAGAAAATCTATTTACACTAACCAACGATGCCATTAACATGCTATTCACATAGTAAACAATTCTAAAACCATTGACCTTCCATTTCCACAAATAGATCAACATTTCGTTCAAATAAGATCCAACTTCAAACTTAATGTTTTCAATATAATTGGCATGAACTCACATAATCATTACGCTCCAAATTCAATCACAGCTCAAACAAGTGTTATTATCAAATCAATGTAATATAGCTAATCAAAAGGGGTAATTCTCTTAAGATAAAATTTCTACAAAGAAAAGAGAATAGACCTAAGACTAAAACAAAGAAATAATTCGTTAATTTGTACTTCAACAAGAACATTCAAAATTATATTTGACAGGATCATCTCATGAAGATCAACACAAATTCATCGTGGCAACACACAAAATAAGATCAAAATGCTAGGATTAGAAAAATGAACCTTTACACAGGCCGAGTCCAAACTTTGAACATCTGCAACTCAATAATCAAGCCAAGGACCAGGGCCGAGTCTCTAGGGTTTTTCTTTAGGTTTCAACGAAGAAGAAGAGAGCTGAAGGTTGTCTTGTGTATTGTGTACTGAAGATGAAAAACGGCTACTCCTCCATCTCTTAGGGATTTTAGGTTATGTCTAGGTTTTATGGGTATTAGGTTAGCTTAGTGGGTATTGGGTATTGGGCTTAATGGGCTAATCCGAAAATTGGGCCTAACAAATGGATTGTTTGAGCCCAAAATTTATTCTCTCATTGAACAAGACTAAAAATACTACCCCATTACTAATTAATCCACCTAAGTAAAATAACTATTAAAATAAAACTAACCGTAAAAATAAACCTATGTTAGGTATTTTTCAAATATCATACTAAAAAATAAAATGGAAAAATCATTGTAAAATTAAAATAATATTCCTGAAAACAAAGTGGAATTATTTTTGTATTTTTGAATTTTATGTAAGGTAGATAAAGTGAAAGTAACTAGATAAAATATTAATTAGCTAAATAAAAAATAATATTTTTGTAATTTTTATTTTTGTGATAAAATAAAGTAAAAGAGTCAAAACTCTTTATAATAACGATACTAAACCTAAACTAAATATTTTACGCTAAAATGTGTAAAATCTTGGGGAGGGTCAAAAATTACATATCTACAGCTGCCCCTCTTTGACTGAAAACATAAAGAGTTTTCAGACAAAGAACGACGAAACATGTTTTTTGACCCGACCCTTATTTAGAGAGACCAAAAACTAAAAGAAAGGAGAATGTGACCGAGCCCTGGTATCTGAGCTGCCTACATATCCTTGGCAATAAAGGAATCAGGCCACGTGTAGTTTAGAAGTAGGAACAGTGATGGAGTATACCGAGGTGGAAAGCCGATTGAAGTGCCGTTATGTCGAGGTTCCAATCTGCGGTCCTGTTATTTCATCAAAAATCAAGATTAAAAAGATTAACTAAACCTATCAGCTACGAGTTACAAGATTCCTATCTATGAGTCTTCTGAAGCTTAATCTTGAGTCTTTGTTGATTCTTAATGCGGACTCTGATCTAAATCTTGATGCTTGTTAGCTGCAAGTGTTAGTTCATTATTCCACGGCTTCTTAGGATCAAGACCGGACATGCAGTGCTCGTGACTTTAGCCATGTCTTGAGCAGCTCACATCTTTCATCTGCTTCTGCATTTGGATTCACTTCCCTCTTTTTTTTCTTTTCTTTCTTTTTTCTTGGATTGAGACTTCTTCTTTTGTCATCTCAAACCCCCGTGCCTCGAGGTAAAAACCTTATTCTTCAGGAAACTCGTGCTACCTCCGATTTGAAACTTGAAATGAATTCTGAAATGACTTCCCCCATTCTCCAGGTGGGTGCCTACTACTGACTAGAAACTTGAAATGAATTTTCTTGTTCCCCAGGTGGACGCCTGCAACTTAAACTTGAAACAAATTTCCTTGTTCTGCACGTCGGCGCCTGATGCTGACTTAAAATTTGAAATAAATTCCCTTATTCTCCAGGTGGGCGCCTGCAACTTAAACTTGAAATGAATTCCCTTATTCTCCAGGTGGGCGTCTGCAACTTAAACTTCAAATGAATTCCCTTGTTCTCCAGGTGGGCGCCTGATGCTGACTTAAAATTTGAAATAAATTCCATTGTTCTCCAGGTGGGCGCCAGCAACTTAAATTTGAAATAAATTCCATTGTTCTCCAGGTGGGCGCCAGCAACTTAAACTTGCAATGAATTTCCTTGTTCTCCAGGTGGGCGCCTGATGCTGACTAAAAATTTGAAATAAATTCCCTTGTTATCTAGGTGGGCGCCTGCAACTTAAACTTGAAATGAATTCCCTTGTTCTCCAGGCGGGCGCCTGATACTGACTTAAAATTTGAAACAAATTCCCTTGTTCTCCCAGTGGGGGTTTGCAACTTAAACTATAAATGAATTCCCTTGTTCTCTAGGTGGGCGCCTGATGCTAACTTAAAACTTGAAATAAATTCCCTTGTTCTCCAGGTGGGTGACTGCAACTTAAACTTGAAATGAATTCTCTTGTTCTCTAGGTGGGCGCCTGATGTTGACATAAAATTTGAAATAAATTCCCTTGTTCTCCAGGTGGGCACCTACAACTTAAACTTGAAATGAATTCCCTTGTTCTCCAGGTGGGCGCTTGATGCTTGAACTTGAAATGAATTCCCTTATTCTCCAGGTAGGCGCCTGATGCTGAACTTGAAATGAATTCCCTTGTTCTCCAGGTGGGCGCTTGATGCTTAAACTTGAGGTGGATTCCCTGGCGCTTCTCTAACTTGAAATTGAAAGTTGACCCTGTTCTCCAGGTAGGCTCCTGATGTCTTTGACTTGGACCTAAAATCGATTTCTGAAATGTTGCCCCTCGTTCTCCAGGTGGGTGTCTGCAATCAAAACAAACAAAACGAACAAAAATTTTCTACCCCCGTTTGCACTGGAAAGATTTGTGAGTTGTTAGCAAAACTATAAATCACATATGCTATTGGTAAAGGATGCGATGATGAGAGTAAAACTAAAGACTCGACTAGGATGTGCGTCTCCTGTGAGATTGAACTTAAGAAAAACTATAAGCTAAGCTTGGCTAAACTAAAAATTGACCCCTATTCTTTAGGCAGAACTCCTGAACAAAAGGAAAACTAAGAATTGACAATTAAGAAAACTAAAATTGGCCCTATTCTCCTGGTGGGACTCCTGAATTTTAAGGGAAACTAAATATTGGAACCTTAAGGAATCTAACAACTGACCCTATTCTCCAAACGGGACCCCTGAACTCAAGGAAAACTAAAGACTGATCACTTAAGAAAATTAAAAATGACCCTATTCTTCGGGCAGGGCTCCTAAACTTAAGGAAAGCTAAAGATTACCAACTTAAGAAAACAAAAATTGAACGTATTCTCCAGGCGGGACCCCTGAACTTAAGGAAAACTAAGACTAACAACTCAAAGGAACTAAAAACTGACCCTATTCTCCAGGCGGGACCCCTGAACTCAAGGAAAACTAAAGACTAACCACTTAAGAAAATTAAAACTGACCCTATTCTCCAGGCGGGACCCCTGAACTAAAGGAATGCTAAAAACTCTTCTGACTAAGGAGAATGCCTAGGAGGTACGGTTCTTCTCAACTAGGGAAAATGTAGGAGGTAAAAACCTTCTCAACTAAGGTAATGCCTAGCAAGTAAAAATCTTCTCAAGCAACCTTTGTGCTGACAAAATTTGGGCATGACACTTCAAAAATTCAAGCTTCCAAGCTTTGATTTGGACATAGTCTTTGTCCCTGTTTCAAACAAAGAAAACTTGTGAGTTTAAACATGGTGGTTGGTTTGTGGCCTTGACTTTAAGGGCGATTGCTCTTACACTTACCATGATAACTTTGATTTCAACTTGGGGACTTTGCTTGTTATGTGCTAACCAGTTTCTTGTCAAACCATATCATAGAAAAAATCTCTGATCCGTTCAAGCCCCAAATCCCTCTATTTAGTGCGTTGTGCTCATGAATAGACATTTACCGAACTTCTGCATTTCACATGAATCCCAAAGCACGTGCATTGTCACCAACCCAGTGCGCATACTATTCTTTCCTGACTTAATCCACTTTGATGTACTAGCTAGACTCCGCTTGTGCAATTGGAAAGCTGGTAGCATATCTTGAAGTCATTTCTCACTTGTTCAGACCAAACAGCCTCAGAAAGAGGAAGTGAACAAAACAAAAGGAACAGAGTAAGGGACAATGGAAAGAGATGATACTTAACAAGAAAATTACAAAGTAGAAACTTATCATATGTGGATACCAACTCTAATGACCATGACATGCTCCTTTGGATTAAGTGGCCTAAACTGTCAAGCAATTCTAATGTTCAACTCTTGTTGTACCTCTCCGCCATGAAAATGGGCTTCAATGCTCCGATTATCCTATGATGTTTTAAGCATCAACACCACACAAGAGGGGGGTGATTTGTGTGGTACCCAATTTTCGCAATAGAAGAACCTAGTTCTTCTAGGTGTTCCAACTACTGCTATTTGCAGAATAATAAATACATAAAATAAAGAACACAGATATTTTTACGTGGAAAACACCTGGCTCAAAAGGTGAAAAAACCACGACCTACTACTCAATAGGATTTTCCCAAACTTCCACTAAAATCACTGAGCCAAAACAACAATTGCAAAAACTCTTTGTAAACCTAAGGATTAACTCTAATCCCGTTGTGGCACATAGCCTCAACTGTTGCAACAACTTCAAGTTAAATCTAACTTGAACACTCTAGTACCTGATACAATTGTAACTATGAAAGCTGAAAGGTACAATGTAAAATCACCTACTACAATTGAACTAGAATAAAAGATAGACACTAGGAACTGGTTCTTCTATCTCGTTCAAGTAGCTTCAGGATTGCACATTCGAATCACACATAAATTGCTTGCAAAATCGCCTTGCTCTTTTGCTCTCAATTTAAGTTTAACTTCTGCTTGTGTGCAGTACTTGTAAAAGAAAACAACACTGACATTTAATAGGTTAGTGATCAGAGTTTGACCGGGATTCAATTGCTGCTCTTCTATCGTAGAAGATTACATGATGATCTCAAACTCTAACACTATCTTTATCCTAGATTGTGTTCTCTTTATGTAAGGAGTCATTCTCTCCTTATCCAATATGCAACCTTTTCGATCAGATCAGGAGATATTGTTGCTCAATCAATTAGACTTATCTCCTTCACGTGCATCTCACATGTGCATATAGATCGTGACTGTGCTTCACAAGATGGACCTGGTCCATGTCTGAGTTCTTTTGTCAATCTTAAAAAATTCACCTGTTCTTGGGCCAACAAATTCCCCCTTTTTGATTATGACAAACTCTGTGCTTTTTACTTATTTGAAACTTGTAAGAACTCAGCTTAACCATCAAAACCAAATTTAGAGAATTCAATTATCATCAAGGACCAGGTTAATTAGGTTATATATATCACTTATTCAGAATGTGTAAAGCACAATATCTCTTCCCCCTTTTGGCATCATCGAAAAGTTGCATACAATGTGTGAGTCCCAGATATTAATAAGTACTCATGGCCACTGGGGCAACTGCAAGTGCAATCATGGTTTAATCATCATTAATCAAGCAAACATATTTAACTATCAAGGCAAGATAAACATTGAACAAGAGCAAAAGGCAGTAGATGTCATTGATAGAGATATGTTGCCACCACAATCCACAAAAAGAAAGAAAAACATTCAAACCATGAGCAAAAAATAGAAAAATTCCTAATCTGGGTCACTGAAAGGACTGGACAGGTTCAGAAGACAAAAGCTAGGATTCCTAAGGCTTGGAAGAGCTAGAGGGTTGATTTAGGGATTGAGAAGTTTCAGCATATTATGAAGAATTCCACCATTCTTCTCCTTTTCTTTTGTAACCTCAGTTCTGAGAGCATCCCTCTCAGATTCCACCTCTGCCACACGGGCCTTGAGCCTAGCTATCTCAGCATCCTTAGTTGCACATTCCTGAACCAGAGTCCTGACTTTGCTATTGAGAGGAGTCTTCTCGGATGAACCAGGTTCATTTGGTGTGGCATTGACGAAATAGTCACAAGCAATCAGAGTATTAATGCCAAAGTGATCCTTGCTTGATGCCATTTCCCATTTCTTCAGAGGCACATTGAACCTATCCAGAACCATGGTCGGAATAAAGCCATAGGGGGTAGCATGTGCTTTGGAGCCATTGATGACCCTGTTCAGCAGCTTGATGATTAAGGCAGACCAATTAATTTGCCTTCCACTGTCCAGGCACACCATAAGAACTAAATCCATGTAATTAGCAATGTGCCTTCTCTCCTGTCTGGGCAATAAACACTTATTGACAAATTCAAACAAGACCTTGTGCTCAGACCTCATTTCACTTTTCTGCACATCCCTGGCTTCATTCATATGTTCAGAATCACAAAACCTCCTGGTTATTGCAAGAGCATTAGGGAGGGAGTCCAGGCAAGGCCACCTTTGCCTTATATAATCATCAAACCCTTCAGAGGGTATATCAAGGATTTCGCGCAGTTTTTCTGCATCAAAGGACACTTGAACTCCTTTGACCAGGTTGCTAACCTTGCCATCCTGAACCTCTGCATTCGCCATAAACTCAATTATTTCATTTCTGGCTAGCCTACCATCCATCTGAAGGACCATGTCCTTCCATCCCTGAGCATCTAAAGCATCCACCAATCTTATCATTCCTGGTTCCACTAGGTCTTTCAGCAGTCTACCTTTCAGAATTTTTCTTTTGCCAAATATGGCAAGCATGTCTTGTTCACCAGACTCATCTTCTTCTTCTTCAATCCATTTCTCTTCTTCAGAAATTTTTGCTTGTTTGTTTTTCACTGCAGACCTTGTCCTCTTGGCTAGTGAAGGTTCAGCAGCCTCAGACACAGTGGACGACTTCTTGGAAAAGGTCTTGGGCTTTTTGGGCTTGGGGTCTGAACCTCCACTTGTTGAACTACCTCCTAATGGACATGTTCCATCTCCTCAACCTCCACAGATGTACCCCTTTCTTGATGGACCAGTTCCATCTCCTCATCTTCAACAGCCTCTGAGGACTCTACAACCTTCCCTTTTCCTTTATCCATTCTTTACTTCTTACTTTCAGCTAAAGCCCTTTGTAGATCAGCCTCACTCTGTTTCACCCTGCTTCTTGTGGCTCTTCCCTTTGGTAAGGAAGTGGCAGTAATTTTTGGAGAGGTAGCCTTTCTTTTTTTTTTTGGTATTCTTTGCAGTACTGGAAATCTTAGGGGTTGGGGTTCTTTTTTTCTTGGCGTCGTAACTAGCACCTACTTTCTTCAGAAGGTCTGCTAGGGTTTCCTCAATAGATGAACCAGGTTCATCCACATGTGAACTTAAATTGACCAACCCTTCAGCAGCCTCCCCTGATCCACTTCCCCCTGTCTTCTTGCTACTTTCTTTCACAACGTCATCTTCAGCCCCACAAATAGCTGGTCTAACCATCTCAGAGGTGGCTGAAGAATTAGCCACTTCTATCCCTTTTCCCCTCACATCACTGCTTACACCCTCACTCTCCTTTTATTTTTATCCAAAATTTCCACCAAAACGGAGCGTACCTCAGAAGGGGAATTTTGAACCTTCTCAGAATCAGAAGACCTAGTTCCTTCTCCCATACTTGCAGATTAGAAGGAATCATCTGACGTTTCAGAGTCGGGGGCTCGGCTAGCCTTTAATTGTGCATTCAGTTTCATTGAAAGCGCACTAGAAGCCACAATTTTGCGAGCAAGCATCTTTACTCGCCTTTTCTTAGGTTTGGGGGTAGTGTTGGGTCGAGGAGGTGTGGAGGACTCAGAAGGGGTAGGTTCTGGAAAAGTTCCAGGATTGCCTTGGGGGTTTGACATTATTACTGATTTCTAGGAGATTAGATGAATTGGAATTTTAGAGAAGAAGAGGGTAAGTGAAAGAGGAATTTTTGACGGTTTAGAATTATGGAGTTGGCAGAGGGAATGATGTGTATTTAAAGAGAAATACACATTTAATGGGTAACTGCAGCTTTTAGCAGTGGTCAATTAGAGGTCTAATCAACCTGAAATTTCAGGTTTGAATGATCGTTTTATCTTCTCTAGATTTTAGGCAATTTTTCCGGTTTAGAGTTCTAAGCAGACGGAACTGGTTCAAAGCTAACGGATAGAATTTTCTAGGAATTGAACAATTGTAGGACTTCTGCTCATGATTTAAACATTTATATTTCTAATTGTGCAGAGTATAGAAAACATACCTTAGCTTTCAGATGAACCCATACTGATGAACCAGGTTCTTCATTTAGAATTCTCTTGAACATGCCTCAAATTACCATAATAGAGAAAATTTTGTAAGAGATCAGTGAGTCATATTAACACATGTCACAGGAGTATACTAATTAAAGTATGAAGCTGATAAGAATTAATCTAAATATTTACACAAGTTCAGATTCCCTAGCCAAATTTTTTTTTCACTGCATTCTGAGCTGGACCTATTAGGTGATCTTAATCATCCCTAATTCCAACCTGTTCCTCTCAAAGTTTTCTCTACTCAGTGCTTTAGTGAAGATGTCAGCAATTTGTTTATCAGTAGCACAAAATTCTATGGAGATCGATCCTTTCTCATAGTTATCACTTAAGAAGTGGTGTCTAACATCTATGTGCTTAGTCCTCTTATGATGAAAAGGGTTCTTTGTCATACTTATAGCACTAGTGTTATCACAGAATATAAGAATGCAACCAACTTCAATACCAAAATCTATCAGCTGTTGTTTGATCCACAGCAATTGAGCACAACAAGAGGCAGCAACAACATATTCAGCCTCAGCAGTGGATAAGGCCATTGAATTTTGCTTTTTAGTATCCCATGATACCAGACATGAACCAACAAAATGATCCATACCTGGGGTGGTCTTCCTATCTACAAGGAAACCTGCATAATCAGCATCAACATACCCTACTAGATTGAAATTACTACCTTTAGGGTACCAAAGACACAGATCAGTAGTGCCTTTCAAATATCTCAGTATTCTTTTGACAGCAGTCAAGTGAGACTCTTTTGGATTAGCCTGGAAGCGAGCACAAAGCCCTACACTGAAAACTATGCCAGCTGCTGGCAGTAAGATGCAAAAGGGAACCAATCATACCCCTATACAACTTCTGATCAACAGATGAACCAGGTTCATCTATGTCTAATTTAGTGGCAGTTGTAATGGGGGTGTCTATTTCCTTTGATTCATCCATTTTAAACTCTCTGATCAGCTCCTTTGCATATTTCTGTTGATGAATCATGCTGCCATTTGGGCTCTGTTTGATTTGTAAGCCTAAGAAAAAGTTAAGCTCACCCATCATACTCATTTCAAACTCACACCCCATTAATTTAGCAAAATCCTTACTTAGTTTGTCAGTGGTGGCCCCAAAGATTATGTCATCAACATATATTTGTACCACTAGAAGATCCTTACCTTTTTCCCTCAAGAATGAAGTACTGTCAATTTTACCTCTTAATTAGCCATGTTCAAGCAGGAACTTGGACAATCGTTCATACCATGCTCTGGGAGCCTGCTTGAGTCCATAGAGAGCCTTGTCTAATTTGTACACGTGCTCAGGACATTCCTTGCTTTCAAACCCTGGTGGTTGTTTCACAAACACTTCTTCTTTTAGGTAGCCATTCAGGAAGGCACTTTTGACATCCATCTGATGAAGAGTGAATTCCATGTTGCTGCAAAGACTATGAGGAGTCTAATTGCCTCTAGCCTTGCAACTGGAGCAAAAGTCTCATCATAATCTATACCCTCCTCTTGGCTGTAACCTTGGACCACCAGTCATGCCTTGTTTCTTGTAACTGTTCCATCTTCATCAAGTTTGTTTCTGAAGACCCATTTTGTGCCAATGACTGATCTGTCCTTGGGTCTTGGAACTAGGTGCCAAACTTGACTTCTTTTGAACTGATTGAGTTCATCTTGCATTGCATTTACCCAATCTATATCCTGCAAAGCCTCAACAACATTTTAGGTTCAATAAGAGATAGGAAAGCATCAAAAGCACACAGATTCTTTAATTGTGATCTAGTTTTGACTCCAGAGGTTGGATCAGTAAGTATGTTCTCAATAGGATGAGATTTCACAAGCAACTGATTTCAGCTAGATGCTTCTTACATGTTCTGTTGATGAGGAACAGGGTCATGAACGGGTTCCTTTAGGGGATTGGTTTCAGTTCCTATTTTATCATTTCCCCCTGTGAGGATGCCCTGGATGGAAGAACCTGTTCCATCACCTGTTCCTTCTTTTGGTGCCACTTTAACTTGTGCTGAGACTTCAGTCAAATCTTTTACCAGCCCAATAGCCTCTTCTTCATGTTCCTATCTCTCAGAAAGAATGTTAGTTTCATCAAACACTACATGAACACTTTCTTCTACACACAAAGTTCTTTTATTGAACACTTTATATGCTTTGCTATGTGAAGAATATCCCAAGAATACTACCTCATCACTTCTGGGATCAAACTTACCTAGGGAGTCTTTTCCATTGTTGTGCAAAAAGCACTTGCATCCAAATGCCTTAAGATGGGATATATTTGGCTTTCTCCCTTTAAGTAATTCATAGGGAGTCTTCTGTACAAGAGGTCTAGTCATGCACCTATTGATGATGTAGCATGTAGTGTTTATAGCCTCTGCCCAGAAACTATGAGGTAGTTTACTAGAAAAAAGCATTGTCCTAGCCATATGTTCAAGAGTTCTGTTCTTTCTTTCAACTACTCCATTTTGTTGAGGAGTCCTAGGTGCAGAGAAGTTATGATCTATACCATTCTTATCACAAAATTTAGCAAACTTAGCATTTTCAAATTCAGTTCCATGATCAGACCTAATGGATGCAAGTTGATTACCTAGTTGTTTCTGAGTCTTTCTAACAAAAGCAGTAAACATGTCAAATGCTTCATCTTTAGATGTTAAGAATAGTACCCAGGTAAACCTAGAGTAATCATCAACAAGTACCATCACATATTTCTTACCACCTCTTCTCAATGTTCTCATTGGACCATAGAGATCCATATGAACCAGTTCCAACGTCCTGGTTGTGCTTACCATTTTCTTGCTTTTAAAGGATGATCTTACCCGCTTACCCCTTGCACAGGCCTCACAAACTTTGTCTTCCTTGAACTTGATGTTAGGTAGCCCTATCACCATGTCCTTGGAGACTAATTTGTTGAGTTGATTCAGACTTGCATGACCAAGTCTTTTGTGCCACAAGAGGGGATCATTATCAACACACTTAAGCAAGTGAGTTCATTTTCTGAAAGAGTAGACAAATCTACAATGTAAATATTGTTAACTCTTTTTCCCTGCAAAACAATCATGTCAGTGGTAAGATTAATAACAAAGCATTTGGTGGAGGTAAATGCTACAAGGTTACCTTTGTCACACAGTTGTGACACACTGATTAGGCTATACTTCAAGCCATCTATCAAATATACATTCTCAATGGAGTGAGAGTCTGTCTTACCTACCTTTCCAATCCCAATAATCTCACCTTTCTTCCCACTTCCAAAGGAGACATTACCTCCTTTTAAGTCTTCAAGTGAAAAGAACTGGTTCTTGCTTCCAGTCATATGTTTTGAGCAACCACTATTCATGTACCATATTTGGCTACTTCCCTTCACTTGGACCTGCAAAAAGAAATCAGGGGTTAGTCTTAGGAACCCTTAGGAACCCAAACTAGTTTGGGTCCCTTTCTATAGGCAAAGGGGTAAATCAAATTCCTTTTACCCACCCAGGCAGCCTATTTTTCTTTTGAACAAAGGCTTTGTTCTTTTGACTGGCCTTTTCTTTTGCATTACATTCATTTTTGTAATGGCCAGTCTTGCCACAGTGTGAGCAAATTTTGTTTTCAGGAAGAGTGAGGTACTTGCTTTTAGGGTCCCACTTAGGTGCTTGAGTCCTATAGCCAAGTCCTCTTTTGTTGCTACTGTGATGTTCTTGTAGCCAATAAGGTGCATCAGAAGCCTTATTCCATTTGCATGTTCTGTCCAGTTCATGCTTTACCTTCCCTAGGTCTTCCTTTAAGATTCTTATCTGCTCATTCTTTCTGTACAACTCATCCTTCATTTTTCCTAAGTTTTCTTCTAAGGTGAGATTTGTGTGATGAGCTTTCTTCTTACCTGTTCCTAATTTCAGTTTTAAGTTCTCAGACCTAAGCTCTAGGACACTGGTGTCAAGTTCAAGAACCTGGTTCTTCAACTCAGCATTTTTACTGTCACTCTCATTAGCCCTAGATTCTAGATTTTAGCACTTGGCTTTTAAGATCACACACTCCCTATACAGATCTTCTTTCTCATTGTTAATTATCTCAGACTCATCAATGAAGTCTAACAATAGTTCAGACAACCTTTGTTTAGACAGAAATTTAATTTTGTCTTTGAGATGAAGGACATTTACCTCTTGTTCATCATCTGATTCTCCGATGGCCATAAGTGCTTGTTCATCTCCAGCTTCATCTTCTGAATCCTCATCTGATGTTTCTCCCCAAGCAGCAACCATAGCCTTTATTGATCCTTTGTTCCTTTTGGGTTGAACCTGTTCCTTCTTCCTGTTCCTTGGTTCAGCCCTTTCCTTCTTCCATTCAATTTCCCACTGAGGACAGTTCTTGATCATGTGATCAGTCTTGCCACATTTGTAACATCCCTCATTAGTTTGTTTCTCAGGATCCCTTTGTTTGTTGAAGGTTGTACCTCTTGAAGAACCACTTCCTCTCATTAGGTACTTTTTGAAATCCCGTGTAATCATGGACATTTCATCATCTTCCAAATCTGCAACTTCAGCTATTCTGAGAGCCTTCTCAGTTTTCCTTCTCAGTTCATAGGCAGTAAGGTTTCCAATAAGTTCATCCAACTTGAGAGTAGCAATGTTCTTTGATTCCTGAATAGCAGTGATTTTGCTTTCCCAAGTTACTGGTAAGACCCTTGTCAATATCTTCTCAACCTTGTCTTCTTCAAGGATAATTCTCCCAAAAGATTTAAGTTCATTTGTTAGTGTTGTAAACCTTGTGTACATCTCCTGAATAGTTTCTCCTTCCTTCATGGTAAAGTTCTCATATTGAGAATATAGCATTGTTCCTCTTGATCTCTTTACTTGAAGAGTTCCTTCATGAGCCACTTGTAAAGTGTCCCATATCTCCTTGGCAGTGGTACAGCTTTGAATCTTGTTGTACTCGTCTGGACCCAGTCCACACACAAGCCATTTCTTGGCCTTGGCATTCTTCTCCCATTTCTTCAAGTAATCAACAGTGCAGTCAGCTCTTGTCTTTGGCACGTCCACTCCTTCATCATTCTTCTTCGTAGTTGCCAGGGCACCATCAGTGACTATGTCCCAGAGTTCATAGTCTTCTCCTATGATATGATCTCGCATCCTGTTTTTCCACCAAGAATAATACTGACCATTAAAGAGTGGAGGCCTAGCAGTAGATTGCCCTTCCCAGTTTCCAGGTGGTGCACTCATCTTGATCTTTTTCTAAGGTGTTAACCTCTTCAAGGATAACCTGCTCTGGTACCAATTGATGTTTGAAGCGTCAACACCACACAAGAGGGGGGGTGATTTGTGTGGTACCCAATTTTAGCAATAGAAGAACCTGGTTCTTCTAGGTGTTCCAACAACTGCTGTTTGCGGAATAATAAATACATAAAATAAAGAACACAGAGATTTTTATGTGGAAAACACCTGGCTCAAAAGGCGAAAAAACCACGACCTACTACTCAGTAGGATTTTCCCAAACTTCCACTAAAATCACTGAGCCAAAACAGCATTTACAAAAACTCTTTGTAAACCTAAGGATTAACTCTAATCCCGTTCTGGAACACAGCCTCAACTATTGCGACAACTTCAAGTTAACTCTAACTTGAACACTCTAGGTACCTAATACAATTGCCTCTATGAAAGCTGAAAGGTACAATGAAAAATCACCTACTACAATTGAACTAGAATAAAAGATAGACACTAGGAACTGGTTCTTCTATCTCATTCAAGTAGCTTCAGGATTGCACATTCGAATCACACATAAATTGCTTGCAAAATCGCCTTGCTCTTTTTCACTCAATTTAAGTTTAACTTTTGCTTGTGTGCATTACCTGTAAAACGAAACAACACTGACATTTAATAGGTTAGTGATAAGAGTTTTACTGGGATTCAATTGCTGCTCTTCTATCCTAGAAGAGTTCATGATGATCTCAAACTCTAACACTATCTTTATCCTAGATTATGTTCTCTTTATGTATGGAGTCTATCTATCCTTATCCAATATGCACCCTTTTCGATCAGATCAGGAGATATTGCTGCTCGATCAATTAGACTTATCTCCTTCACGTGCATCTCACATGTGCATATGGATCATGACTGTGCTTCACAAGATGGACCTGGTCCATATCTGAGTTCTTTTGTCAATCTTCAAAACTTCACCTGTTCTTGGGCCAAAATCCTATCTGACTCTCGATCCTTTATTCGATTTGTAGTGCCCGAATGGTTTTCACCATGAAGCCTCTCTCATTTTGCTCTTTTTCTCAACACACCGTCTCCTTATGATGCCTGTGAAGGTTTTCACCGATAAGACTCTCTCATTTTGTTCTTTTTTTTGCTTACTTCCTCCGATTCTACAGATGACAAGGCGTTGACCATAATAAAACATCATATGCTCCTGGCATGTCTAGCTCGGCACTCTCAAAGATTAACCGTGAGGTCTTTTGGACTGTAATGTTGCTTTTGGACAAGGTTAGAAAGAAAGGATATAAAGGCTCAAAATAAGTAAGACAACGGGGTTAATTTATTTACAACTTTTGGAATCCATTCTAAAAACTTTGCCCTAATTTCTAAAACAAGAGAATTTGATTCTCTCTTCTCTCTCTCTCTCTCTTTTTTTTTGAGATGGAATTTCTAAGAAAACATCCCCACCCTCGACTTTGTGGGATTATGAAATATTTTTTTTGGTGCGACCGAACTGTGAGGCTGCCTACGTATCTTGTGGTGACAAGAATCAGGTCGAACGTAGTTCACAACTAATTCTTGTTGTGTTTTTTTTTGTTTTTTTTTTCTTTCTTTTTTTTCTCTTTTTTCTTTTTCTCTATTTTTGTCTTTTTGATTTTTTTTTTGGAATGAACTTTCTAAAACAAACCTATGGGGACATGAACATTTTTTCATTTTATGACTCTAACTTGATTCCAAAAGAGGGGAGGTCAAAGAAATCAACACAGGCTCAAAAGGGTACCAAAGGGTATAAAGTATTTAGGTAGCTGAAAGAGGGCCTCCCAATCCTTGAAAATGTCAAGTATAACACGTGCAACTTGAAAATGAAAAAGGAAGATCATGCACAACATTTCTTTTGCAGCTTCGGCATTGGTATCACAGATATGCCTTCCACCTTTCTTTAGTTCCTTGTCAAGTACAGAGCTCTTCTTGGGTGATTTCTTCTTCAAAATGGATGTGCTCTGTTAGTTTGGAGCAAACTCCCTTGGCTTTATGTTGTATCTTGATGTTGGCCCAAGTTCAGGTGAAGTTTTGAAGAATGACAAATGAACTCAGTCATGGACCAGGTCCATCATGTGAGGCACATTATCTATCAACCTAGACATGTGAGATACACGTGAAGGAGATAAGTCTCAGTGATCAAGCAGCAATATCTCCTGAACTAATCAAAAAGGTTGCATATTGGATGAGGAGAGAAAGTCTTCTCATGGGAAGAGGACACAATCCGGATAAAGGATAGGGTTGGAGTTTGTATTGTTCAAGGACTCAACTTCGATGGAAGATCAGCGATTGAGTCTCAATCAAACTCTGATTACTAACTCATTAAATAACAGTGATTGTTCTCTTTTACAGGTATTGCACAAACGCAGAAGTTAAACTAAATTGAGAGCAAAAGAGCGAGGCAATTTTGCAAGCAATTTATGTGAGATTCAAGTGTGCATTCCTGAATCTACTTGGACAAGATAGAAGAACCAATTCCATTGTGTCTTTCTTTTATTTTAGTTCAATTGTAGTAGGTGTTTTAAAGTTGTACCTTTCCAGCTTTCATAGAAGTAATTGTATTAGGTACTTTGAGTATTCAAATTAGAGTTAACTTGAAGGTGTCGCAACAGTTGAGGTTGTGTGCTACACTTGGATTAGAGTTTAACCCTTAGGTTTACAAGAGTTTTGTAAATGCTGTTTTGGCTCAGTGATTTTTGTGGAAGTTTGGGAAAATCCTACTGAGTAGTAGGTCATGGTTTTTTCACCCTTTGAGCCAGGTGTTTTCCACGTAAAAATCTCTGTATTCTTTATTTTATGCACTCTTAATTCCGCAAACAGTAGTAGTAAGTACACCTTGAAGAACCAGGTTCTTCTAAAGTGAAAATTGGGTACCACACAAATCACCCCCCCCCCCCCTCTTGTGTGGTATTGACGTTAAGAACATCAATTGGTATTAGAGCGGGTTATCCTTGAAGAGGCTAACACCTTAGGAGAAGATCAACATGAGTGCACCACCTGGGAACTGGGAAGGGCAATCCACTGCTAGGCCTCCACTTTTCAATGGTCAGTACTATTCTTGGTGGAAGAACAGGATGACAGATCACATCATAGGGGAAGACTATGAACTCTGGGACATAGTCACTAATGGTCCCCTAGCAACCACAAAGAAGAATGCTGAAGGAGTTGATGTGCCAAAGACAAGGGCTGACTGCACTACTGAAGACCTGAGGAAGTGGGAGAAAAATGCTAAAGCCAAGAAATGGCTTGTGTGTGGACTAGGTCCTGATGAGTACAGCAGAATTCAAAGTTGTACCACTGCTAAGAAAATCTGAGACACCTTGCAAGTGGCTCATGAAGGAACACCTCAAGTAAAGAGGTCAAGAGGAACACTGTTGTATTCTCAATATGAGAACTTTACTATGAAGGAAGGAGAAACAATTCAAGAAATGTATACTAGGTTCACTACACTGACAAATGAACTTAAATCTCTTGGAAGGACTATTCTTGAAGAATACAAGGTTGAGAAAATTCTAACAAGGGTTCTGCCAGTCATATGGGAAAGCAAAATCACTGTCATTCAGGAATCCAAGAACATTGCTAATCTCAGACTGGATGAATCGATTGGAAATCTTACTGCTTATGAAATGAGAAGGCAAACCATGAAAATGGATACACTCAAGAAGGAGAGAAGCTTAGCTCTCAGAATTGATGAAGGTTCAGATCTGGAAGATGATGAGATGGCTATGATCACTAGAGATTTCAAAAAGTACCTGATGAGAGGAAAGGGTTTGTCAAGAGGTACAACCTTCAACAAGACAAGAGCTCTTGAGAAACAGACCAATGAGGGTTGCTACAAGTGTGGTAAGACTGATCACATGATCAAGAACCGTCCTCAATGGGAAATTGAGTGGATGAAAGAAAGGTCTGAACGAAGGAACAGGTTCAACCAAAAGGGAACAAAGGTTCAACCAAGGCTATGGTTGCTGCTTGGGGAGAAACCTCAGATGAAGACTCAGAAGATGAAGCTGAAGAAGAGAAAGCACTGATGGCCATCGGAGAATCAGATGATGAACAAGAGGTAAGTATTCTTCATCTCAAAGACAAGATTAAATTTTTGTCTAAAGAAAGGTTGGTTGAGCTATTACTAGACTTCATTGATGAGTCTGAGATAATTAACAATGAGAAGGAAGTTCTGTCTAGGGAATGTGTGATCCTAAAAGCAAAATGCAAAAGTCTAAAGTCTAGGGCTAATGAGAGTGACAACACAAATGCTGAGTTGAAGAACCAGGTTCTTGAACTTGATAACAGTGTCCTAGAACTTAGGTCTGAAAACTTAAAATTGAAACTAGGAACTGGAAAGAAGAAAGCTGATCACACATATCTCACCCTAGAGGAAAACCTAGGAAAAATGAAGGATGAATTGTATAAAAAGGATGAACTAATCAAAGTCCTAAAAGAAGATCTAGGAAAGGTGAAACATGAATTAGACAGAACTTGCAAATGGAACAAGGCCTCTGATGCACTCTCTTGGTTGCAAGAGCATCACAGTAGCAACAAAAGAGGACTTGGCTATGGGACTCAAGCACCAATGTGGGACCCTAAAAGCAAGTACCTCACACTTCCTGAGAATAAAATATGCACACACTGTGGAAAGACTGGCCATTACAAAAATGAATGTAATGCAAAAGTAAAGGCCAGCCAAAAGAACAAAGCCTTTGTTCAAGAGAAAAGTAAGCTGCCTGGATGGGCAAGAAGGAATTTGATTCATCCTTTTGCCTATAGAAAGGGACCCAAATTAGTTTGGGTTCCTAAGACTAACCCCTGAATTCTTTTGTAGGTCCAAGTGAAAGGATGCAGCCAAATATGGTATATGGATAATGGTTTCTCAAAACATATGACTGGGAACAAGGACCAGTTCCTTTCACTTGAGAACTTAAAAGGAGGTAATGTCTCCTCTGGTAATGGAAAGAAAGGTGAGATCATTGGGGTTGGAAAGGTAGGAAAGACAGATTCTCATTCCATAGAGAATGTCTACCTAATAGATGGCTTGAAATATAGACTAATAAGTGTGTCACAATTGTGTGACAAAGGAAACCTTGTGGCTTTTACCTCCACCAAATGCTTTGTGATTAACCTTACCACTGACAAGATTGTTTTGTAGGGAAAAAGGGTTAACAATATTTACATTGTAGATTTGTCTACTCTCTCAGAAAGTGAACTCACTTGTTTAAGTGTGTTGGTCAATGATCCCCTCCTGTGGCACAAAAGATTTGGTCATGCAAGTCTAAATCACCTTAACAAATTAGTCTCTAAAGACTTGGTGATAGGGTTACCTAATATCAAGTTCAAGGAAGACAAAGTTTGTGAGGCATGTGCAAGGGAGAAGCAGGTAACTTCATCCTTCAAAAGCAAGAAAATGGTAAGTACAACAAAGTCGTTGGAACTGGTCCATATGGATCTATGTGGTCCAATGAGAACCATGAGCAGAGGTGGAAATAAATATGTAATGGTGCTTGTTGATGATTATTCTAGATTTACCTGGGTTCTATTTCTAACCTCCAAAGATGAAGCATTTGACATGTTCACTGCATTTGTTAGAAAAACTCAGAAACAATTAGGAAATCAACTTGCATCCATTAGGTCTGATCATGGAACTGAATTTGAAAATTCCAAGTTTGCTGAATTCTGTGATGAAAATGGTATAGATCATAATTTCTCTGCCCCTAGGACCCCTCAACAAAATGGGGTAGTTGAAAGGAAGAATATAACTCTTGAGGACATGGCTAGAACCATGCTACTTTCTAGTAAATTGACTCACAGCTTCTGGGCAGAGGCTGTAAACACTACATGTTACATAATCAATAGATGCATGACCAGACCTCTGGTAGAGAAGACTCCCTATGAGTTACTTAAAGGGAGAAAACCAAACATATCCCATCTTAGGGCATTTGGTTGCAAGTGCTATGTGCACAATAATGGAAAAGACTCCCTAGGTATGTTTGATCCCAGAAGTGATGAGGGAGTATTCTTGGGATATTCTTCACATAGCAAAGCGTAAAGTGTTTAACAAAAGAACTTTGTGTGTAGAAGAAAGTGTGCATGTAGTATTTGACGAAACTAACATTCTTTCTGAGAGACAGGAACATGAAGATGAAGCCGTCGGATTGGTAAAGGACTTGACTGAAGCATCAGCTCAGGTCAAAGTGGGACCAATAGAAGGAACAGGTGATGGAACAGGTTCTTCCATACAGGGCAACCTGACAGGGGGACTAATCAAAGAGGAATTAAAATAAATTCTTTGAAGGAACCTGTTCATGATCCTGTTCCTCAGCAAATGGCCGAAACATCTAGCAGAAGCCAGTTGGTTGTGAAATCTCACAAGTATCGAAGTTCTCATCCCATTGAGAACATTCTTACTGATCCAGCATCTGGAGTCAAAACCAGATCACAATTAAAGAATCTGTGTGCTTTTGATGCTTTTCTATCTATCATTGAACCTAAAAATATTGTTGAGGATTTGCAAGATGCAGATTGAGTGAATGCAATGCAAGATGAACTTAACCAGTTTGAAAGAAGTCAAGTTTGGCATCTAGTTCCAAGACCCAAGGACAGATCAGTCATTGGTACAAAATGGGTCTTCAGGAACAAACTTGATGAAGATGGAACAGTTACAAGAAACAAGGCAAGATTGGTGGTCCAAGGTTAAAGCAGGAGGAGGGCATAGACTATGATGAGACTTTTGCTCCAGTTGCAAGACTAGAGGCAATCAGACTTCTCATAGCCTTTGCAGCACATATGGAATTTACTCTTCATCAGATGGATGTCAAAAGTGCCTTCCTAAATGGCTACCTGAAAGAAGAAGTGTTTGTGAAACAACCTCCAGGGTTTGAGAGCAAGGAATGTCCTGAGCATGTGTACAAGTTAGACAAAGCTCTCTATGCACTCAAGCGGGCCCCAAGAGCATGGTATGAACGACTGTCAAAATTCCTGCTGGAGCATGGTTACAAGAGAGATAAAATTGATAGTACCTTATTCTTAAGGGAAAAAGGTAAGGATCTCCTTGTTGTACAAATATATGTTGATGACATAATCTTTGGGGCCACCACTGACAAGCTAAGTAAGGACTTTGCAAAATTAATGGGGAGTGAGTTTGAAATGAGCATGATGGTGAGCATAATTTCTTCTTAGGCTTATAGATCAAACAAAATCCAAATGGAACCATGATCCATCAGCTGAAGTATACGAAAGAGCTAATCAAAAAGTTTAAAATGGAGGAATCTAAAGAAATAGACACACCCATTGCAACTGCCACTAAATTAGATTTTGATGAACCTGGTTTATCAGTTGATCAAAAGTTGTATAGGGGTATGATTGGTTCACTCTTGTATCTCACTGCCAGCAGACCTGACATTGTTTTCAGTGTAGGGCTTTGTGCTCATTTTCAGGCAAATCCAAAAGAGTCTCACTTGACTGCTGTCAAGAGGATACTGAGATATCTGAAAGGCACCACTGATCTGTGCCTTTGGTATCCTAAAGGTAGTAATTTTGATCTAGTAGGATATGCCGATACTGATGATGCAAGGTTCTTAGTGGACAGGAAAAGCACCTCAGGTATGGCACACTTCCTTGGTTCATGCCTTGTGTCATGGGCTACCAAAAAGCAAAATTCTGTGGCCCTATCTACTGCTGAAGCTGAATATGTTGTTGGTGCTTCTTGTTGTGCTCAACTGCTATGGATCAAACAACAGCTGGTAGATTTTGGAATTGAAGTGGGATGTATTCCAATATTCTGTGATAACACTAGTGCTATAAGTATGAAAAAGAACGCTGTTAATCATAAGAGGACTAAGCACATAGATGTTAGACACCACTTCTTAAGAGATAACTATGAGAAATGATTGATTTCAATAGAATTCTGTGCCATTGATAAACAAATAGCTGATATTTTCACTAAAGCACTGAGTAGAGAAAACTTTGAGAGGAACAGGTTGGAATTAGGGATGATTAAGATCACCTAATAGGTCCAGTTCAGAATGCACAATGAAAACAAATTGAAAAAAAAAATTTTTGGTTAAGAGTTCTAATTTTGTGTAAATATCTAGATCAATTCTTACTCAGTTTCATACTTTAATTAGTATACTCCTGTGACATGTGTATATATATGATTCACTGATCTCTTACAAAGTTTCTTCTACTTTGGCATTTGAGGCATGTTCAAGAGTGTTCTAAATGAAGAACCTGGTTCATCAGTATGTGTTCATATGAAAAGCTCAGGTATGTTTTCTATAAGCTGCACAATTAGAAAGATTATTTTTCCAATCATGAGCAGAAGTCCTACATTCATCAAATTTCCAGAAATTCTATCCTTTGAGCATTGAACCAGTTTCGTTCTCCTAGAACTCTAAAAAGCGAGATTTTTGCCTAAAATCTAGCGAGGCCTAATAATCACTAAGAGACCGGAATTACACCTTGATTAGACTTCTACTTGACCTCTGAAAAGCTGTCGTTACTGCATTTAAGTCTAATCACCTTTAAATACACCACACCCCTCCTTCATTAGTCCATAACCGTCAAACTCTTCTCCAGTTCTGATCGCCCTCTTCTTGTCCAGAAATCCCAAATCTTCTTTCTTCTCAGAAATTCCCAAAACTCTTCCATAGTCGAAGAACCATGTCCAAACCCCAAGATAATCCTGGCACTCCCCCACCAGCATCTCCCTCTAACACATCCTGATCTACTCCTCCAAATGAAAACCCAAAACCTAGGTTTCATAGGCAGAAAATGCTATCTAGAGAAACTGTAGCCTCTGGAGCTTTAAGGAAAGCTGTAAGTGAGAAATTGAAGGCTAGTCAGAGGAAGGAAAGTCATGCTCAAGAATCTGACTCAAGCTCTGAGTCTAATGATTTTATTTCTGCCAGCGAAGGAGAAGGACATGGGGCATCTGACACTGAAAATATTCAAGAAACTCCTGGTGAGGTAAATTCTTGCTTGGTATTCTCTGATGTTGTTGAAAGTGTAGAAAATAGGTCTGTCTTGGTTGGTCCTGTTAAAGATGTAAAGGGGGCTGATTCTAGTAGAAGAGGAGGTAAAAAGAAAGAAAAAGAGAGAAAGGGAGTCAGTGGTGATGTGAGGGGAAATAAGAAAGAAAAAGTATTGGCTATCTGTGAAGGTGTTGAAGAAGGTGGCAACAAGTCAGGGGGAAGTGGTTCTGGGGAGGCGGCTGAAGGGCTTGTTAATTTAAGCAAGCAACAAGATGAACCCGGTTCATCTGCTGAGGAGACTCTGGCTGATCTTCTGAAGAAGGTTGGGGCCAGTTATGATCCAAAGAAGCGTAAAGCTTCCACACAAGAGGCTTCAACTGCTTCCAAGCCAACAAAGAAAAGCAAAATGTCATCCCCAAAACCTACTGTACCTTCAGTACCTAAGGGAAGAGCTACCAGGAGCAGGGTCAAACAAAGTGAAGCAGAATTACAGAAAGCTCTGGAAGAGAGCAAGAAGAAAAAGAGGGAGAAGGGAAAAGCAAAGGTTGTGGAGAGTTCTAAGGTTGCAGAAGAAGAAGAAGAGGAGATGGAACTGGTCCATCAAGAAAGAGGAACAACTAAAGAGGTTCCAACACCCAAACCAAAAAGTTCCAAGACTTCTTCCAAGAAGTCTTCCTCTGTACCTGTACCTGCTGAATCTTCTTTAGCCAAAAGAACTAGGTCGTATGAAGGGTAAACAAAAGAAAATTGTTGAAGAAGATGAAGAGTGGAGTGGTGGAGAAGAAGAAGAATCTGAGAAAGAATAAGACAGGTTTGCCATCTTTGGCAAAAGAAAATTTTTGAAAGGAAGGCTGCTGAAAGACCTGGATGAACCAGGAATGAGGAGGTTGGTAGATGCTCTTACTGCACAAGGGTGGAAGGACATGGTCCTTGAATTGGATGGCAGGCTGGCCAGGAATGAACTAATTGAGTTTATGGCAAATGCCACTGTGAAAAATGGGGTAGTCTCCAGCCTGGTGAGAGGAGTAAAAGTGGAGTTTGATGCAGTCAAACTGGGTGAGATTCTGGGCATATCTAGTGAAGAGTATGATGATTATAGAAGGCAAAGGTGGCCATGTCTGGAATCTTTTCCCACTGCTCTTCAAATTACTAGAAATTTTTGTGATGCTGCAACTGCTGAAGATGTACCTAAAGTCCAGGTTTGTGCTAGAAAAGTGAGATGAGACCTGAGCACAGGTCT
>NW_017670760.1:0-88591 GCF_001879085.1 Nicotiana attenuata
GCACAACTGAGGTGCGATATACGATTTGAAATCTCAAAAGCCATCCTGCCTCACTATAACATCATCTCTACGCGGATCCTCAACACACTAAGCAATTTCTCCAAGCCGCCTCCCAACTCACATCGGCGCAACGTATCACTACATGAAATATCTGACCACAAAATAACACCCTAACTACTCCTTCATAAGGAGCGCATTACTGAATTGAACACGTTTGGCCTGATATGGAGCCCATATTCACATTTGAATCCATCCACCGACCTCAAGCCGATTCTGATCGCACTGAACTAGGCTAATTACCTTTCAAAGGTCCATAATAACTCCTCTTCCGCTCATAACACATAAGAACATCCATCATACTCGGAGAAATCATCTGCAGTCCACGACTCAATAGACTGAGTGCCCTCCAGGCATATATTCTCAAATCAACGATATTATCACAACCTTCATACTTGGGTTAAGTCTTTAATCAATCATGTGACTACCTGCCACACTTATACAATCTTCCTGTGGGACACACTCCCACAACTTACCATAACAATTAACTGGGTCGTACCTCCAAGCCACCGGCCGCACTAACGCTGAAAAGCGATCAAGAATCATTAACCAGGATGCAAAGCCCTTTATACAAAACACCGATCTCAGGTGACGCTGATGACAAAACCAACTTACCTTAAACATCGAAACTCCTTTCCTGCTCATCCTTGCTCGTGACATCCTTGTTAACACCGAACTGCTACCTTGATCTTCACTTCAAATTCCATACCACTCACTGCACTTAACATGCCAATATACGATAGAACTCATTTTTCATCATAGCTTCGGAACCACTGTTAGATTGACACTTCATCATATAAAACTTTCCACTTAACTCACTTCAGGAGGACCATAGCAACACACAGGTGAATTCTCATAACCGTAGAATATGTAAATCGCTAAGTAGTGGTCTAAACGACCATAGCCCTTCTGGGGTCCACCTCCACATAACAGGCCACAAAAGTAGAATACTTTCTGAATAACACTAATTATGGCGGCCGACAAGCCTCGCACGCACTGTCACAATTCACTTGCATAACTTGATCGCGCTGAAAGAACTGATCCTTACCAGCAACAATGCCAATTCGACTATGGCTAACCAATCCCTCTTCTTCCAATTTGTCCTTGATTGCCATAGAAACAATGATAACCCCATTCAACACTTAACACACTCCATCCACACTCATCCCGAGTGACCCTGAATCACGAGACCATGCTTTCTCAAATCCCACGAACCATTTCGTACCTCCCAATTGCTACATCGCAAGTCAAAACATCATAGAACATTCTGTGCCTCTTCTCATAGGCTGCTATCAAGCTTGATGCTTAACCGTACCTATAGGCTCGAAATCATTAGGCATCGCACTTTAACTTTTGAGTTCACTAGGACCGTTGCTGAGAGCCACCCGCTCTGACTTGGCCCCGAATTTAATAAACCCCATGAATCTTCTATCACATGAATACCCTCTCGGCGAAGAACCCGGCCGAATCACTTCCCTTGGAACCCGCATCTATACAAAGCACGAATCCTGAATCCCTTCCGAATCTGAACATGAGCCAATAAGGCCAACCATAACACACCTTTAACAATTCCTTTGCTCAAATTACCACTTATGTTCTTTTCCCGTAGCTGGAGTAACCCATCAATATAGTAATAACCAGAAACCTCGCAAGTAGTTAACCATGCAACCCAATCATAGGCGGTGGGACTCTCCCACTTAGCTTGAAGCCATTATTACACAACTCTGGCATTCACCAGGACTCTTTATCTCTTATTGACGTAACCTTGCGCAATCAACCGCCAAAATACTCGGAATCTTACTGTAAAACCCCCTTTTTATACTCTGAATCATCAACCACATTTGCACGACCGACATCTTCGCTGTATAACCACTAGAATTCTTCGCAGAAGCCTCGCCAACCACGCGGCCACTAACCTACTCACAGGAATAACCCACCTGTAGAAATCACTCCCCGACATCTTCCAACGCTGCTGTACGGGGTACAATCACTACGATATCAATAACCCGTCCTGAGTCCGAGCTCACTCTCCAGCTGCACAAGTCCATTCACCCCTCGTGGACATCAATTAAACGTGCGGCAACATTCTTTCAGTTCAAAGCTATGTTGTATCCTTCTTCTTTTCCAGCAGCTCCTTCCCGTTATATCAAATCTCCTACTGCATAATAGCCCATGCTCAAAATTAAATCTGTAGACCTCAATCACCAAATCACTAAAATTCCCAAGTCATCCCCGATTCTCCTTAAGGCGCATAGTCATGCTACCCTAATGTCTATATGCAACTCCGCCACTCTCCCACTTTGGCGGAACTCATCCCTTTAATCGACTACTCGACCCTTGGCCTCTTATAATCGGCCTTCTAGAAATTTTAGCCACCGCCTGACACTTCCCATATGCCTTTCCTCATCCTTTGCTGCTAAGATGCTGCTTTAAATAAAATCTATCTTCGTGGCACTTGAACCCACAATTGCTGCTAACTTTAAACCATTCTGAAGGTCATCTTTCTCGAACCGTCAATATTAGAAATACTGATTCAATCCTAAACCACCACACCCTGCGATAATCTGATAGCTGTATCTCTAATACTGTTTCACAATATCATGCCCCGAAAGGCGAATTGTGGAAGATCATAACACTGACAAACTTAGTACGTTCAATTAGGACAACGACACCCCATCATAGAAGAAAGCTCCACCACGCTTGCAAATACCAAGTCTCATTACTCCACCAGCCCACATCTGACCATTCTTAGTCCGATTGCCTTTCCCCTGCCGGGAATAAAATACTGAATCTCTTGATTATGCACTGAGTAAACCTCCCTTCAAGTCATTCACTGCTCCGACACATAGGCATACGTCCTACCATCATATCAATACTGCGGAACATCATTCGTAAGCATCATGGCAACTTGTGCCTAGCCTCAGAGCCCTCAGAAGTACCACTACTGGGCTGAAACAATAAAATATCCTTCTACAAAGCGACGATAATAATCCGATCAGCTATACCAGGAGAAACATCCCGTATCACATCTATAGTACCATTACGGTTCTTCAATTCTCGATTTATAACAAGCGGTTTGTGTCGCGTAAGATTGAGTAGGAATGAATTAAAGGCATACGCCTCCAAGGATCAAATCGCACGATAAAGAATCAAGAAGGGAAGTACTCCTAACGGTCTTGCAGCCTCCCGAGGATAAGTACAGACGTCTCCGTACCGATCCGCGAGACTCTACTAGACTTGCTCATGACTCGTGAGACCCTAGGAACCTAGTGCTCTAATACCATGTTGTCACGACCCAAAATCCACCAAGGGTCGTGATAACGCTGGACACTGCTGTCAAGCAAGCCAACTAAAATACTTAAGATTCCAATTTAGACAATTTTGAAAACCCAGATTTTCCTTCTAATTTCATAAGTAAAGAGACAACTACTTCAATTTAAATTAAATAATAAGCAATTAATATAAAATATTTCAAAACCATCCAAGAACCCGGTGTCACAAGTGCATGAGCAATTTCTAAGAAATAATATAATACAACATCCATCCTGAATACAGTGGACAGAAAGTAAATACAATATACTGGAAGGGACTATACTAGCTGCGGGCCGCCTCGAATAATGCAACTCACCTAGTCCCCAAATCATCCGTGCTGCTACACCCAGTAGGCCACTAGAGTTACATATACCTGTGCAAAAAAATGCACAGAAGTGTAGTATGAGTATGAAAACAACGTGTACTCAATGAGTATCCCGTCTAATCTCGAAGAAGTAGAGACGACACTTACTAGTTGTCCAATAATGATGTCAATAATTCATTAAATTGTGGACTCTTATAAACATGATTTTTAATCCAATAGGAGGAAACAAGTAAACAATTATTTCTTTTATAGGAAATTTCCCAAAATTCCTTTTCATTATTTATCCAAATATTCTCAAGCCATGAAGAGGCAACAACAACTTCAATAAGTTCAAGGCAGCAATACAAGCATGCGCAAATCATGCCGAGGCGTACGGCCCGCTCCAACAGAAAAAAAATTGTGCACTGCCGAGGGTCGAACGGCGCGAACCATAGATGCATCTATTACCCCGCTCGCGAACTATCCATGCGACGCGGTCAACATGAAATAAACAATCCCCCTGCTCGCGAATCATACGTGCGACGCAGGTACACATAGAAATACATGCTCAGATAGCCAATTAAGAATTTATCGGGGAATATTTATTCAAATAAAAGCCACTTTCTCTTTTAACAATGCAAGAAAAGAAGTTTAATCCTTTTTGCAATTATTTATTAATTCGATGTGGTTTAAGCAATTCGAGCTGTCAATGAGTTTACAATTCATCCAAGTATAGCATGCTTTTGGGTCCTAGACTACTCGGACAATAGCATAATAGTAGCTACGCACGGACTCTCGTCACCTCGTGCGTACGTAGCCCCCACAAATAGGAGCACATAACCAATTAATTCACCTATGGGGACAATTCCCTCTTACAAGGTTAGAAAGGAGACTCACCTCGCTCCGAAGATCCATAACCGGCATTCCACGCCCTTCCGAAGACTCGAATCGAGGCACAATGCTCCAAAACTAGCCAATAATTATGTAAGCCCACTAATATATGCTAAGGTACTTATTATAATCCAATTTATAACAATTCCTAACCCCGATCAAAAAGTTGACAAAAACGCCCTCGGGCCCACGTGCCCGGAATCCGAAAATTTTCGAAGATAAAGTTTACCCACAGCCTCACGAATTCAAATATATGATTTTCTCTAAATTCCATATCCAAAATCGTGGTCAAAATCCAAGAATACTAGTTTTCTAGGTTTTCCCTCAAACCCCAAGTTTTCTACAAATTTCAATGTCTAAATCCATATATAAACCTTGTATATACTCAAAACTAGTAGAGGTCACTTACCTCATGCTTGGTGATGAAAATGGCACTCCAAAGTTGCTCCAAAATCAGCTCCCATGGAAGAAAAAAAGTGAAAATGAGCCAAACTTCGATTTTTAAAAGAACCCCACTACCTCCAGCAGTTTCCGCATCTGCGGAAAAATGACCGCATCTGCGGTCCCGCATCTACAGAAAAATGACCGCATATGCGGTCCCACATCTGCGGAAAAATTACTGCATCTGCGGTCCCGCATCTGCGGAATAATGACCGCATCTGCGGTTATGACAGCAACCAGCACTTTTTCCCGACACGGAAAAGAGCATAACTCCCTCATACGATGTCCAAATTCGACGATTCTTTTTGCTATGGCTCCATAATTACGATAAGGATCTAATGGTTCAATAAAAACATAATTTGGAGCTCATTTGCCTAATATGGTACCCCTTTATGTCCAAAGAAATGACGTTGAAACATCAAATAAGAGCGCGATACAACCCGAAACACACCCGAGGCCCCCGGGACCTCGTCCAATCATACCAACCCACTCCATTACATAACACGGACCTGCTCGAGGCCTCAAATCATACCAAACAACGCTAAAATCATGAATCAACCTCCAATTCAATCTTTATGAACTTTAGAACTTCAAACTTGTACTTTCGATGCCGAAACCTATCAAATCACGTCCGATTGATTTCAAATTTTGCACACAAGTAATATTTGACATTACGGACCTAATCCAACTTTCGTAATCGGAATCCGACCCCGATATCAAAAAGTCCACTTCCGGTCAAACTTCTCCAAAAACCTTCAATTTTCTATCTTTAGCCAAATGGCTCCAAAATGACCTACGGACCTCTGAATTCACTTCCGATCACGCCCCCAACTCCAGAACGGAGCTACTCCTAGACTCAAAATCCCATACGGACATTGATAACACTGAAATGCACTTCAAGCCAAACTTATGAAATTTCTTCCAAAATGCTAACTTCCACAATGGGCGCCAAAACGCTCCCGGGTCATCCACAACCCGATCCGGGCATACGCCCAAGTCTGAAATAATCATACGAACATGCTGGAGACTTCAGATCCCGATTTCGAGGTTGTTTACTCAAAAAATCCAATCCTAGTAAATTCTTTCAACTTTAAGCTTCCAAAATGAGAATTCTCTCTCCAAATCAAATCTGAACTTCCCGCAATTCAATTCTGACCATGCGTACAAGTCATAATACCTGAAATGAAGCTGCTCATGGCCTCAGACTGCTGAACACCGCGTTAGAGCTCAAAAATGACCGATCGGGTCATTACAAAGGTCCTCCCCAAGCTTCCTCCATGCCTCAGCCTGTAGATCAACAGTAGGCCCGAGGTCACCATGTGACTCCTCCTCTTCAGACTGGGAGGAGCGCTCAGTAGTAATGCGGAGTGCCTGAGATTGCTGCCTTTTTGCTTGTTGTGCTTGTTGGCTAGGATTGGCAGCCCATTTCTATCGACCACCGGGCGGTGTTCCTGTTGGATTAGACCTCTTTGGGGCTATGCCTGTTGATGAAACATTATAGAAGTGATCATATATAAAAGAAAGAAAAACAAAACAGAATAAAAATAAAAAAAATGTTTTTTTACTATGCGATGGGTTATGCGGTCACATATCAAGTATGTGGACCGCAGAACTATCACATATGTGCAGAAACAAAAAGGCATTAGCAGTTATGCGATCGCAAAACCACCACATAAGTGGTTATACAATCGCAAAGTGACCGCATAATGTGGGCTAGAAAACTTGAAGGACTGCCTCAATATGCGTCACATATGCGGACCACATAACAGGTATGCGATCTCAAAGGCAATCACATAACCTGTTGTAACCTAGGGAAAAATAAGGGACCAAATGTGTTGATTATGCGGGCCGCAAAGCGATTATGCGGCCCACAGAAGTCATCTTCTTCGGGAAAATTTATACCCTCCCTCAATTCTTTTCCATTCATTCAAAAACCTAAATCCACTGCGATTTATTTCACAAGATAGAGAGAGAGAGGGGTACTCAAAATTCCCCCTCTTTAATTCGTGGCCAAAACACACAAACAACCCCTCAATTCACTCCTCACTAACTAAAATCAAAAGCACATAATGCACTATTATGCCAGTCAACAATTTAAACCAATTTGACCCTTTTCAAGCACATACTTTAAGATATTCATGGCATTTGAAGTAGGTTGTATTCACAAAGGGGCAGAATCAAGAAAGAAAAATAAGAGTGAAGAAAAGAGGAGAGAAATCGGAAATCATACTTGAAGCTCTAGGATTCTATAATGGAAATGAGAAAAGTATTGAGTGTGTTTGGATTCTTTCCATGGTTCGTCTTAGCAGTCTTCTTCTCTCTTTTTCTTTCTTTCTTTGTTTTACTTGTTTTTGTTTCGTTCAAATGTGGGTGTGTGCAGAGAGTTGGGTACGTTTATACCTGGCAGTTATGCGGTGTAGAATTTTATCGCATAACACACTATGCGATCGCATAGGTGTTATGTGCTGGGCTGATGATTGGGTCGCGTAGATGCAACCTGCGATGCAAGATGCGATCGCAAAGTGAACATGCGGGCCGCATAAATGAAAAATGACCGCATAGTTGACAATGAAATTAGCCAAACACTTTGCCTGGGTCTGCGATGACTATGCGGTTCGCATAGTCATTATGCGACCGCATAGTTGTCGCTCAATTTGGACCTCTTTTTCCTTCAATTTCTTCAGCACTAGGACCCTGTACATGATATTTTACCTGCACTCTAGCACACACGTCAACTTGCTCAATCTAATCTACATAAATAATAAAAAAATACTATAAAAGAGTGTTACCACGCATGGGTTGCCTCCCAAGAAGCGCTTGATTTAACGTCGCGACACGATGCAGTTGATTCCTTTTGGATTATTCCTTGGTGGGAGTTGTTGTTTGACTATCCCTTAGAGCAAATTGCTCTATTAAATGCCTTTCTCCTGCAGTACCAAGGAAATACTTGACTCGTTGTCCATTCACCTTGAAAGTGCGAGTCCAATCCTCCGACTCTAGTTCAATAGCACCATAAGGAGACACACTCACAACTTTGAACGGGCCAAACCATTTGGATTTGAGTCTTGAATTGAAAAGTAAGACCAAGTCACCCGAATTGAACTCCTGCTTCAAGATCTTCTTGTCATGGAAAAACTTCATCCTCTCTTTGTACATGGCCGCACTCTTATAGGCATGGTGATGGAATTCTTCCATCTCAGTGAGTTGTGTCATCCTCAGGTTAGCAGCCTCAGACCAATCAAGATTCAGCTTCTTTAAAGCACACGTAGCTTTGTGCTCATGTTCCACTGGCAAGTGACAAGCTTTGCCAAAAACCAACCTGTATGGTGAAGTGCCAATGGGGGTCTTGAATGCTGTGCGATAGGCCCATAATGCATCATCTAGCTTTCTTGACCAGTCGATCCTGTTTGCATTGACAATTTTCGCTAGGATATTTTTGATTTCTCTGTTCGAAACTTCAACCTGACCACTCGACTGAGGATGATAAGGTGTGGCCACCTTGTGCTTTACACCATATTTTTCAAGTAGCCCGACGAAAGACTTGTTACAGAAATGAGACCCACCATTACTCAGGATGGCCCTTGGAGTACCAAACCGTGTGAATATGTTTTTCTTCAAAAATGCGGTCACACTCCTTGCTTCATTGTTCGATATGGCGATTGCCTCAACCCATTTAGAGATATAGTCCACAGCCGTCAAGATGTAGGTCATGCCATACGAGCTCACGGAGGGACCCATAGAGTCTATTCCCCATACATTAAAAATCTCAACCTCTAGTACAAAGTTCATTGGCATCTCATGTCTCTTAGATATTGACCCTTGCCTTTAACATTGGTCACATGCCTTGACCATTTTGTTTGCATCTTGGTAGATTGTTGGCCAATAGTAGCCACATTCAATCACTTTTGCCGCAGTCCGATTGCCTCCATGATGACCCCCAACCGGCGAATCGTGGCATGCCTTGAGAATTGGCATCATCTCATCTTCCGGAACACACCACTGGGTGATGTTGTCGGCACAATTACGGAACAAGAAGGGTTCTTCCCAATAGTAATGCCTACACTCCCGCAAAAACTTTTTCTTTTGATAAGCTTCCAAACCTTCGGGAACAAGGTCACTAACCAAGAAGATAGCGATGTCGGTATACCAAGGAGAAAATGTGTTAGACAATGCCAATATGTGTTCATCTGGGAAAGCATCATTGATTTCAAGATCTTCCTTTGGTCTCCCTGCCTCTTCAAGCCTAGACAGGTGATCCGCCACTTGAATTTCCGTCCCTTTTCAATCTTTGACTTCGAAGTCAAACTCTTGCAACAACAGGACCCACCGAATCAACCTAGGTTTTGCATCCTTCTTTGCCATAAGATAGCGAAGAGCAGCATGGTCGGTGTACACTATCACCTTGGATCCCAACAAATAAGCTCGAAATTTCTCAAAAGCATAGACAATGGCAAGAAGTTCTTGCTCAGTCATAGTATAATTCATTTGAGCACCATTCAATGTCTTGCTTGCATAATAGACAGGGTGAAGAATCTTGTTATGACGTTGACCAAGAACTGCCCCAATAGCTACACCACTGGCGTCACACATGAGTTTGAATGGAAGAGACGAATCAGGTGTGACAATAATAGGTGCCGTGGTGAGCTTTTCTTTCAATTCGTTAAAGGCTTTGAGGCACTTCTTGTCAGATACAAATTTTGCATCTTTCTCAAGGAGTTTGCACATGGGATTTGCAATTTTGGAGAAGTCCTTGATGAACCGCCTATAAAAGCCGGCATGCCCCAAAAAACTTTGGACACCTTTAACTGAAGTAGGTGGAGGAAGCTTGGAAATGATCTCGATATTTGCCCGGTCAACCTCTATGCCTTGTTTGGAAATTTTGTGGCCCAAAACAATGCCCTCATCCACCATGAAGTGGCATTTCTCCCAATTTAGCACAAGGTTTGGCTCTTCACATCTCTTAATCACTTGTCTAAGGTTGTCTAGACAACGATCAAAAGAATCACCTACGATAGAGAAATCGTCAATGAATACCTCTAAGAAATCCTCCACCATGTGGGAGAATATTGACATCATGCACCTTTGGAAAGTAGTCGGAGCATTGCATAGCCCAAATGGCATCCGGCTAAATGCAAACATCCCATATGGACAAGTGAATGTTGTCTTTTCCTGATCCTCCAATGCAATATTGATTTGGTTGTAGCCGGAATATCCATCCAGGAAGCAGTAGAATGACCTTCCCGCTAGCAATATAAGGCATAGGGAAATGGTCCTTGCACGTAGCACTGTTTAGCTTCTGGTAATCCATACAAACTCTCCATCCGGTCACAGTTCTTGTTGGGATGAGCTCATTGTTATCATTTTAAATCACAGTCATGCCTCCCTTTTTCGGCACACATTGTACCGGACTTACCGAAGAACTATCGGCGATGGGGTAGACTACCCCAGCATCCAACCGCTTAATGATCTCTTTCTTTACCACCTCCTGCATTGAAGGGTTCAACCTTCGTTGATGCTCCACACTTGGTTTACTCTCATTATCCAATTGGATCTTGTGCTCGCAAATTCCGGCGGGAATCCCTCAGATATCCGCAATTGTCCACCCAATAGCTTGCCTATGCTCCTTCAAGACATTCAACAATTGTTCTACCTGCACATCATTCAACAAAGAAGACACGGTTACCGGTAGAGTATCATTTGAGCCAAGAAATTTATACCTCAAGTGCGGTGGAAGTGGTTTGAGCTCTAGTTGCGGTGGCTCAATAATTGAAGGCTTTGCGGGAGGAGTGGTTCTATTCTCCAAGTCGAGAAAGAGCTTCTTCGGAGCATAAGTGTAGGACCCAAGCCCTTCCAATGCATTGACTGATTCCATATACTCTCCATATCTTCACCGTCGAAGTTTACCGAAATATTCGCCAAAGCCTCACCGAGGCATTGTTCTTCCATCTTTATTTCAACCGCATCTTCCACTTCATCAACAACATCAATCACGAAGATGCTTTCATATTCATGTGGTAGTTTCATACCCTTGCTTGCTTGGAATGTAACCTCTTCATCATTCATACGGAATTTGATCTCATTCCGTTCCGAATCCATTAGTGTTCTTCCTGTTGCAAGGAATGGTCTCCCCAAGATGATAGGGATCTCTTTGTCAACTGCACAATCAAGGATTATGAAATCGGCAGGTGATGGAACTCTCCCACTTTCACAAGCACATCATCGACAATTACCACCGGTCTCTTTATGGAGCGATCGGCCATTTGCAACCTCATAATTGTAGGCCTCGGCATACCTAACTCTCTTGCTTGTAAATAGCAAGAGGCATTAAGTTGATGCTATCCCCATTATCACAAAGAGCTCTTGAAAAATCACGCGCCCCAATAGTGCATGGAATGGTAAAAGCTCCCGGATCTTCTTTCTTTTGAACGATGGTTGTTGCAATGATGGAACTAACCCGGTGAGTCACATTAACCACTTCATTCTTGGTGGTTCTCTTATTGGTAATCAAGTCTTTCAATACTTAGCAAAACCCGACATCTCTTGAAATTCTTCCACAAATGGAATAGTTACTGATAACTGCTTGAGAATGTCATAGAACTTTTCGAGTTTGCTATCAACAACCTTCCTAGAAAGTCATTGAGGGAAAGGAGGAGGATATATAGGAATAGGTGGTAGAGTTTTTGGTGTCTCTTTTACCTTTTCCTTTACCTCTTCCCGGTTTACTTCTTGAACTTTCAACTCTTCCAGAGCCTCTTTAGCTTCAACAACAATTTGCTCTACAACTTGTGCCTCAACTTCTTGTTCGGATTCTTCCACTTCAACCATTTGTTCACTCTCTCCTTGTAGTACCTTCCCACTCCGAGTAGTAATTGCCATGCAATGAGAAGTTGTACCACTCCTACTACCCTTTGGGTTCGCGATTGTGTCACTTGGAAGTGTCCCTTTTTGCTTCGGATTTTGTTCCTTAGAAAGATCTCTCATTTGCATCTCCAATTTTTGAATGGATGCGGTATGAGAACCAACAAGATCGGTCATATTCCTCATAGAAGCGTCGGACCTCTCTTGATTTTGCAATACCCGTTCAAGCATGCTTTCCAACTTGGAATCACTTGAAGAACCTTGATTTGAATATTGACCCTTTGGTGGAACATAAGGGTTTGAACTCCAATTTGAGAAGTTATTGTTGTTGTTTTTGTTATTCCAATTTCCTTGATTTGAGCTACCTTGGTCATTTCGCCACTGTTGGTTGCCTTGCCCTTGCGAGTTAGGCCTCCATTGATTTTGTTGTCCTTGACCTTGGTATTGTTGCCTTTGATAGCCTCCTTGAGAGTTGTTTACGTAGTTGGCTTCCTCATAATCTTCATTTGATGATGGTTGAACATCTTCCACCACATTTACCTTCTTCGTTTGGCTTTTAGTGAATATTTTTGTCAACACATTGACATTGGCGGCAAGCCCTGCAATTACTTGATCTCTTTCTTGATTCTCCTTAATCATGTTGGTTAATGAGGGAGAACCATATGCAGTTCCACCTGTGGTGTCATCTGAGTGCCAAGCTTGATTATGTTTTGCCATTTTGTCAAGGATTTGTGTGATCCTTGCGAATGTCTTATCCATAAAAGATCCATCAGCTGCATTCTTGGCTATAGATTGGTTTCATAGCATCTAAACCCATGTAGAATTTCTCCAACAAGATAGAATATGGAAAATCATGATTGGGAGACCTCACCATATATAGCTTGAATCATTCCCATGCCTCATGTAGATGTTCTCTCGGTACTTGCTTGAAAAATAAAATTTTATTCCGGAGCTCAGATTTCATTCTTTGCGGGAACCATTTAGCTAAGAATGCTCGGACAAGTTCAGGCCAAGAATGAATGGAATTTGGTGGCATATTTTGAAGCCATTTCCTTGCGTCCCCAGCTAGTGAGTACTTGAACACCCTCAACCTTAGGGCATCATCTGAGATGTTGTTCTGCTTATGCATCGCACACACACCCAAGAAGTTTCTAAGATGTTGTGTCGGATCATCATCAGTGGAATTCCTGAAAAACCCCTCCGCTTTTAGCATTAGCATTAAACCATGTTCCACCTTGAAAGTTGCAGCGCTAACTATCGGAGGTACAATAGCATTTGTATCCTCGATGTACTCATCTATGTCCTCAAAAGGATTTTCTTACATTTCTTCTTCATATTCAGCCATGTTTTCCTATCAACACCAAGCAAAACAAGCAAATTGTGATGGAACAGAAGAAGACGTAAAGTAAAGCACACACTACTTAGTAATTTCAAAACCGTATTCCCCAACAACGGCGCCAAAATTTGATACGCTCAAATTACACCTTAATTAAGTAGTGTAAGGTAGTCGGTATCAAATATAATAACCCAACAAGGTTGGAGTTGAATCCCACAGGGAATATGGTGTGAAAAGCTTACTTTGGTAGTGGGGAACTTGATTTAAGTCATAATTCTATTCCATTATCGTAACAAGAGAGTGATATGATTTTGAATTTAAGAGATAACTAATTGTAATGTTGAGAATGTAAATGATTTGATTAAGGAAACCAAGGTTGTGTCCCCGTTAATGAAATGTAATGTTATCAATGTTAATATGATATATTTCTAATGGAAGGTCCTTTAATAGGCAAATGATTTCTAAATGACTACCCAATACTTTTCAATAGTTGAGTAGTATTTTCCCTTTATGATTTTTTCAAATATAAAAGAGTTGCAATTTAAGAACAACCAATTTATGCCAAGTAGAACCCACTTATTCCTAAGCGATCCTATTAAACAAGAGTTAAAGTCTTGAGTTCTTCATAGTCAATTGTACCAAACCCTAACTCACTTTTTCAAGTAAAAAAAGAGTAAAATGGAATAGATTAATATTTGCAACCACCAACCATAAATAAAGACCAAGAATTGAATACATATCGACCAACCATTATATATATATTCAATGTTAAGGGTTAATTTCACTGATGGTCACTCAACTATGTTTCAATTTCACTAATGTCACTCAACTATTTTTTGACACATAAAAGTAATTAAACTTTCACATTGTCACTTAAAAGTCATTTTGGCTCAAACCCCTACCATAAATATGACATGACATAAAATTTAATGAGAAAAATTAAAAAATAAATGCCACATAAGCTTAAATGGATCATACCCACTTTAGATCCATTTCTTCCTTATTGTGATTTGACCCATAACCTAAATTCTTTCAATAAAAAAATATTAAATTTCACATTAGTTTAAAATGATTATCCTATACTACAAAATTCTTGCCTTTTCTGTTACATAATGCCCATTTATAATTATTCCATACTAAAAACTTAGCTTATCTTAGTTTGTATTACCACATCCGAGTCATTTTATAACTCTATTGAAGTTAAAATAGTACTGTATCCAACTCACATAACATATTTATAATTTTCTAGTGAAATTAAAATAGTATTGTATTCATCTTACATAACATATTAATGTAATATAAGCATACGAGAATAATAATAAGGCTAGTAAGAGCCTATTTCACAATGAACATGCAATTATAGATAACCTATTGCAATTGTTTAGACAAAAAAATTAGTGTATTTATACGATAAAAACCCCACAAAAAAATCACATGACCTAATTTTATTTGGGGTGTGTGTTTTTTCCCCTATTGAAATCCATTTGGGTTATGGGTCAAATCACATTAAAGGAGAAATGGATCTAAAGTGGATATAGTCCATTTAAGTTTATGTGGCATTTATTTTTGGATTTTTCTCATTAAATTTTATGCCATGTCATATTTATGGTAGGAGTTTTAGCCAAAATGACTTTTAAGTTCCAATGTGAAAGTTTAGTTACTTTTAAGTGACAAAAAATAGTTGAGTGACTTTAGTGATTAGTGAAATTCAAACATAGTTGAGTGACCATCAGTGAAATTAACCCTCAATGTTAAACACCCATTAACATTACACCCATCTAGGGTCCACAACCTTAGTATTTAAAACTAGCTACACATACTAAAATACAAGAACAAAGTATTTAATAAAGCCATAAAGCTTACAAAAGTGCAAGATTCCTTCTTCACAAACCTCCAAATAAATGAAGTATTCAATGCTCTCTAAGTAGGACCTTGTTTCATACTTGAATGCCTCACAAAAACCCTAGTTATTCTCTTTATAGTGGACCAAAAGTCATAGTCAAAATCGGACAAAAATACCCCTTCAGATGACTTATGCGATCGCATACTGGTCGCATACCAGTTATGCGGACCACATATTTAACATTCCATCGCAGACTTGTTGAGTTCCAGATCTAGCTTCCATCGCATAACAGTTATGCGGTCCGCATGTGTGTTATGCGACCGCATATCCCGTCGCATATCATGTTGAGGTCTGTCTTTTACTGGAGTTATGCGACCATTATGCGGCTCGCATAGGTGTTATGCGAACGCATAATGGACCGCATATTTGCTTCTTCATTTGGCCCAAAAGACTGTCTATGTTTGCGATCAACATGTCAGTTATGCGGTCCGCATGTGAGTTATGCGACCGCATACTTGCAGCATATCCGTCGTTTTTGTGACTTTTCGACTTCTTTTCTATATTTTCGGGTCTTCAAGCTCATGCACTACAAAGCAACCAAACTTGATTAGAATTAACCAAAGATGCATTAAAAGACAAGTTAAAATCTAAGTAATTGGTATCAATTGTGCCGAAATTCTACGGCACCTCAATAGGTACAAGAATTTGTTGAGTCAAGGTTCAGCCTATGTTAATAAGAACTTTAAAGTTACTGAGATTTCTGGTGAATATAGACCACTGACAAGTCATTTTGAAATTAGTTATACAACTCGCTCCAGAAACTACACAAAGAAATTGTTAATATTCCTATAAATAGATTTGAATTAATAAAATCATACATGATTAGTTCAAGGCTGAACAAAAATACCGTGTTATCAGGTTCATATATTACTATCATTCTTTGCTGCTACATTTTATTTAATTCCACAGTAATTATGAAATAACTCCTTTTTGCAGTTCATATTATAGATGTGGTTGGTTTTCTATGTGCCATTGGTGACATGGCGAGTGTTGGAAATAAGTGAAAAAATGGGACATCTAAGTTGTTACCGATTAGTAAGCATCTCATATCTTTTTAAGTAGCTTTTTTTGTTTTCTTCCTAGAAAATGGATTAATTCTTACCTTAATTCTGTTTTTAAGTTGTTTAAGCACGTATCTTTATATTACATTTCGGATGAATCATATGGATTTTAACTCAACTAGATTATGTTTCTTCTTTTTCCCTAGGCAGTTCTGTAAAATAAAAAATAACTTTGTGGGAAGAATTTGGAGAAAAGTTTGAACTTTATCTATACACTAGCTCTGGCCTTTACATTGGCTATTTCTCGATCAAAGTAACCTCATCACTCTTCCTATCAACACCACATTAGCATTGTACTTGCCACTTCTTTGCGACATACATGTTGACATCTCTACCTGTTCATGTATTTAATGATAAAGGTCTTTATTATGAATAAACTATCTCTTCTTTAAATTTAAGTTCAGTACTAATACATCCTAATTTATATTGTCATTTTCTGAAGGACTACCTCCTAGGACAGCAACAACTCAAGTTTCCTTCGGATAGTAAAAAGAATTCAATTGTTCATCGTAAGAAATTCTTTAATTATCGTAGTAGTGGTTTTATTATGTAATAAATAGCATGCACAAATCCATATTGTTACTTCTCATAAATTTTTATAATTTGTGATATGCATCTTCATCAAGATATTCTTTTAAACTTATTTCTGAATTTTTGTCCTTATATTTTTGCAACTTTGCGCGTCTTCACTTAAAAAATTATATCTGTATTTTGTTTTTATCAGCAGACATTATAGTGACAACAACATATGTCCTTCCTCCTTATTGGATGTGAGAATATTAACATTTCTCCACATTAGTACTGCTGCTGGCTTCATATGGAGAAGCTGTCATTTATTACCCAATGTCAAATACAAATGGGACATGTGTAGGACAAGTCGAACATGTATACATGCAAATTTATTCCCTGAAAGGAGTTATATATATATATATATATATATATATATATATATATATATATATATATATAGTTGAAGTATGAAACATATGAATTTGCTTTAGAAAATTGCCTAATAGTGTTTTATTTGAAGAAACTCTATTTTTGCTTAAAGTTCAACGTGTATTTTAATCTTTTATTCTAAACAGGGTATAAACCAGGAAGCTTGGACTACTAGGGTTACCTCCTTATCGAATGTCTGATTTGGATGAGCTTTGAGAGGCCACTAAAAACTTTGATTTGACTAATCTAATCTGAGGAATAGAACCCGATCCTATACTGCCATTTAGTTAGTATTGTTGGAAGTTGCTTTGACTGCTGTCAAGATGATATAAGTGTTAGCCGAATATGTATACTCTTTGAATTTGTGCCAAATGAGACGCTGCAGGGGTCATATAAAAATCTTGAGATATAGATATTATCTTTATTGGCAGTATTGATGTGAGAATCTTAACTCCAACACAGGTGCAGGACAAGACATACACTCACAGCTCAAATCGGAAAGGTATACATGGAACATCATTCCCCAAAAGGAGTTTCATTAGATATAGATGGAAGTATGGAACATATGAATTTGCTTCACAAAATTGTCTAATAGTGTGTTATTGCAAGAAACTTCATACAATGTTATAAATTTACATGTGAAGCTATTTTGTTCGAGACTGATTAAAAAAAAACAGCAGAAGCCAATTGATTAATGTCTTTTTACTTTCATTCCCATATTATCCGAAACTTGACAATGTGAATACTTAAAGAAAAATTAATTTTATTTTACTTCAGGAACAATAGCTGAAAAAGTTATAAAGTCCGCAACAAAAGTAGTTGGAGAAAATCAATATCAATGGTAGGAGAAGTTGGCAAAATACAAAGACGAGCTCTCCAAGGGAGTTTCGGGTTATCGAAAACTTGGGTCATGAAACCACTGTGCTCGCCATCGAGCTCGCTTAAGCAAGGATGTTCTCCTTGATGGACAAGATTGGCCAAATGATCCAGAGAGAAATGAGACGAAAGAAAAACAAAAAGGACCCAAGTGTGACAGAATATTATTCTGTCAAGGATTTCATTCTCCCACTTCCATGAGGACATACCAACGAAGTTTGAGAATCTGCAATTTGAAAAGCTAACTTTCCAGTAAGTTTGAAGAATATTATGCTACAAAACTATGTTTGATTAACTTGTGTACTAACTACTAAGTGAACAACCTATAATTCTTTACACAAAGGAAGGACAAAAATACTACATACAAAATAAAAACCATAATAAGACTTCAGTTAAATAAGTCATGCTTCATATGAGTTCTATCTGGAACAAGAATATGTAGATCGCAAACTGATTGAAAGGTGAAAGAAGGTATTTTTTGGCAACATCCTCTACATTTTAAGAATCTGTCTATTTCTTATATTTAATTCTTTCCTATTTCTTGTGTTTTGACATGCATCCTCGATATGAGCGTCTCTGCATGTAATATCAAGCAAAACTTATACTATTCATGATTGTGTACATTTGTCATGTCCCCAAGCACCTTAGGAAAGTTGTTGTAATAGAGTGTGTACATTGTGGATATCAAGATTGTGCAAATAGGGAGTAATTATTTTTCCCTAACTGTATGGTATAAAATCTGATTTTTCTATCTTGAAATACTATGACTTTGTCGTTTTTCTGAATTTTCAAGGCATTAGAAATCATTGTTTGTGGCAATCTTGCTGGTATACACGACTTGCTTTATTGTGGCTATAAAGAACATTATTGTACTTAAGGAAATAATTGTACATTTTTTTTAATTGTGTTTCCTTACTACTTTATTATACGAATATCCATTACATTAACAGGTTCCAAAAAATAACCACATTTCTATGCTTTTAGTATGTACTGTCTTTTCTGAGATATATTTTCTTATGAAAAATTATATTTATTATTCACCGCGCAATGCGCGGGTACGAATACTGTGACGACCCGACCCGTCGTCACGTGAGTTACCGCCCCGTTTTTCCCATGTTATGCTTCTTCATGTTTGATTATCAGTATTTGATGCGTTAGAGTTGGTTTGGAATGGTTTTGATAAGAAATGAGACACTTAGTCTCTTTATGGAAGGCTTGTTATGGAAAAGTCAACCGGATATTGACCTATGAGTTAGAGGGCTCGGATGTGGATTCCGACGATTCGGTTAGCTTCGGGGGATGATTTGTGACTTAGGAGTGTGATCGGAAGTAATTTTGGAGGTCCGGTGTAGAATTAGGCTTGGATTGGCGAAGTTAGTATTTTGGCGAATTCCGGCGGATAGGTGAGATTTTGATCCGAGGGTCGGAATGAGATTCCGAGAGTTGCAGTAGCTTCGTTAGGTGATTTTGGATGTGTGTGCAAAATTTCAGGTCATTCAGAGGTGTTTTGGTTGAGTTTTTGATCGAATGCGTGTTTCGGAAGTTTTAGAAGAACTTAGGCTTGAATTCGATGAGAAATGATGGTTTTAGTGTTGTTTGAGGTGTTTTGATGATTGGAGCAAGTTAGAATAAGGTATTGGATCATGTTGGTGTCTTTGGTTGAGGTCCCGGGGGCCTCGGGTTGATTTCGGATGGCTAACGGGATGAAAATTTAAGTTGGAGATTGCAGGTTCATATCTGATATCTGGTATTTTCGCTTCTGCAGAAACGGACCGCAGAAGCGGTTCCGCAGAAGCGTGAGGAGGGTCGCAAAAGCGACTCATGTCCTAGTAGGGTAGTTTCGCAGAAGCGGAACATCTTCCGCTTAAGCGAGTCCGCAGAAGCGGACAGGCGAACGCGGAAGCGGTTTTTGTGCTGGAGAGTTAGTTCCGCAGAAGCGGACATTATGTCGCAGAAGCGGCCTTGGATTTTTAAATGAAATTCCGCAGAAGCGGAAAAATTACCGCAGATGCGATAGTCGCAGAAGCGACAAAGGACCGCAGAAGCGGAAATAACTGATCAGAAAGGGTTTTAATTCCCTTTGCGAAATATTTACAGAATACATATATCAACTTCGGACTTGGGGTGTTCTTGAGCGATTTTGAAGAGGAAATTCAAGGTCTTCGATCAGGTAAGCATTCTTGGACTTAGAACACAATTTTTATCATGCAAATACATGAATTAGGCTGAAAACTTAAGGAAATAAGGTCAAAAATGGTGGTTTAGGGCTTGAAACCTAAGAGAACAAAAATGAGAATTTGAAGGCTCATTTGGACTCGGATTGTGGTAAATTTGTTATGTATAGACTCGTGGCGAGACGAGGAATCCGGTGATGTGAATTTTGTAATTTTTAGAGACGTGGGCCCGGGGCTCGGGTTTTGCTAATTTCGAGATTTTAGTTATTTTTCGATTGTTTTCGCCTGGGTATTGTTCCTATAGCGTAATGTGACGTATTCGTTGTGGTTTTGGTCAGATTCGACGCACGAGGAGGTCGATTTGAGAAGCAAAGGCATAGCGAGCTAGGATTTTGGCCGGCTTGAGGTTAGTAATAAATGTAAATGCTGTGTTGAGGGTTTGAAACCCCGAATTTGCACAATGTAGTGCTATGTGAGGTGACTTGCACGCCGGATAACGGGCGTGGGGTAGAGCACCGTCGGGGATTGTGACTTGGTCCGTCCCGCTTAATAAAATTACTACCTAATTGATTGTAGTTTTGTGATCCTTATAAAAAATGGAATAATTGTCATAATTGGGCTTCGTGCCAACTACTTGAATCCTTCATGGATTATTTTTACTGGTTTCTTACCATTTCTACATATCATTGAACTCAGTCCTAGAATTTAATACTGTTTTGTAAACTCAGCCATTTTTCTAAATGTAGAAACTAAAGTAATATTTTTAAATGAAGTTTGGGCTGAATATTTTCATATTATTGTGCCGAAAGGCTTATGTGATATTGGACTGAGTATGGGATCGGACTGCACGCCGCAGTGGTATGATATTGATATTGATATGAGGCCGAGGGCCTGTTTGATGCCACGATATGGCTTATTATTGCGCTTGGGCCGTAAGGGGCCCCTCCCGGAGTCTGCACACCTCCAGTGAGCGCCGTCGACGTTAAATAAATGGAGCGGGCTGCACGGCCGCAGCGGGGTACTTGAGGTACCGGTTTATGTGTTGCATTGCATACTTGATTGCCATTTACTTATATATCTGCTGTGATATTCTATAATTATTTTTCTTAGTTTATTGAGTTGATATTATCTAGATTGACCTGCTGTAATTATAGCTTCCTTTGTGCCTGTCCAGGATTTTCTTACTCTCAACCCTTATTTATGTTTATTACTTTCTGGGTTGGAAGTATTCACAATACTCCCTGCACCTTGTGTGCAGATCCAGGTACACCACAGGGTGACTGAGGTTTTGTTAGCTGAGCAGCAGGATCTGGGAGTATCGAGGTAGCTGCATGGCGTTCGTGGCCTTGATCTCTCCCGTCTATCTTTATCCTTTTATTTGCATTTTCTTTCCTAGACAGATTTGTGATTAGGTGAATATTCTGTATTAGAGGCTCATGTTCGTGACACCTGATTTTGTGGGCTGACTAGTATTTTATTTTGGGGTTTTTGAATATTAGAGATTATTTCAGAGATTTCGCACTTAAATTTGGTATTTTATTAGTGAATATTTATTTATCTATCTAGATTAATTGGCTAAGGTTGTGTACATGGTCGGGCTTGCCTAGCAGTGTGTTGGGCGCCATCACGACCGGGGTTGGGGTCGTGACAAATACTAATTTTTATTAATAGATTAAGCAATTAAATTTGTCTGATAGACCACAAGCAATCGATTCGATCCAAAAGATATATATTTTTGTTAATACAACGTGCTAGAGAAATTAAAAATGAATTCAATGACATACAATTTAATAATGATATGACAATTGAATTTATACGCGGTTTTAAGGATATGTGATATAACTTGATACAAATTGAGAAACAGATTAATACTGAAATTAATGATATGAAAATAAAGGCAAACCACCCAAATTAAACAGTCTTGGCCTTGGAGTTTGATTACCCTCGAGCCAAGAAATGCCTCACCCGATATCTGAACAGGATAACAATATAATAAGAACCAGAAATAATAGTTTATTGCTTTTTTATGCGTATTACAATGTGTTTTACAAATGACCAAACCTCCCTTTATATAGTAGGGGAACCCTACTCTTGATACAATTCTATAAAAGGCAAAAAATCTCATGATTCGCTAATTAATCGGCCTCCCCTTGATACGTGCCGAGATTTTCGCCGTGATCTCCAACTGATCGCGAATATTTTGGCCTTCCGTTATTTGGCTCGACAAAGTTCCCTCGATCTTGTTCAGTCACGAGCTCAACGATTTAACTTCGCGCCTCGGTTCGATATAACCCGGGCTCAAGCTTTGATCTGTCACGTTTCAGTCTCGACTGGTCATACAATAGACGAACCCGATTTTGACCGTATACAGATAGTCCCCTCATTTTTCGGAGAGAGAACGACGAAAAATGATATAAACTTTCGCGCTTTGCTTCGATAAACCAAGACGTAAGCGACAAATGGTAACTGAAATATCCCGTCGGTCCAGTCTCCAAGGCATTAAATGTATGTCAGTTGTTGGTCGACCACTACGTGTTTTAAACCGCCGTTTGCAAACTATAAATACTTCATCCTTCCATTCATTAGAACTCTTACATTTAAACGTTTGTTCTTGTGTTTTTAAGAAAAAACATTATCACCTTCTTCCTCTGGCTTTCTGGTTCAAGTTTTAAAACTTCTTCCTTTGTAGTTTTCTGAAAGTTTTCATAAACTATCCGCCAATTATGCCCTCTCTTTCATCAGTACCATCTCTTTACCCTTACTAAGAAGCAATGGCAAATACTTCTTAATCTGTTCCTCAAAAGGAAACTCCCTTTTCCTCGAGACAGTCTGAAGAAGAAAAGGCTCCATCTACTGTTGTCGAGGAAAAGACATCGGAACTCCCATCAACTATATTCATTCCTACGGGGTGCCCTACTGCGTCTGACTTCAAGATCGAGAAAACCTCTTCCGTACCAGGTCGATGCGAGCTGGTCTCGAGGTATATATGCTCCATCACTGACGATCTCCTCCCCAAAGTCAAGGAAGAGTGTAATTGGGCCGATAAACACGTGGTGTTGCCCACGCTCGAGGAATCAATCACTACCCACGTGGAGGGTTTTCTAAATGTTTACACTTAGCCCTTCACGTTGGGCCCTCTAGACCTAATTAATATAGCCTTCTGTAAAAGGTATGAAGTGACGCTCGGGCAGATTCATCCTTCATTTTGGAGGATTGTTATTTCGCTTCATTTCTTTGTGAGCAAGCTCGACAGGTACCATCGACCATCTCATGTTTCTATACAGTCCCCGACTCTACCGAAGGGGATTGATAAAGCTTTCCCGTCGGGCTACTAAGACCCTGTTCTCGAGCATATACGAGGACCGAGACCGAGGCTGGTTGGGTCGGTTTATTCGAGTGAAGACCTCAGATCTAATCCCAGCCGGAGGAAATGTCGTTTCCTGAGAAATGGATCATGAAACGTAAGTATAACTTTACTTTTAAGATTTTGCTTATTGCATTTCCCTTTCCTCTCACCTAATCGATGATTCGTGGTATAGCTGTCGCTCGGATGCCGGATGCAGTTCCTTGACTCAAGAAGTGGGTCGAGGGCATCATATCACATAAACCCTACTCCGAGCACGTATGGCGCGAACTTTCAAAGGACCAGTGGGAGGCCCGTTCTCATGGTAAGATTCCTTCCAAGAAATGACATCACTTGGGTTTCTTTCTAAGCTTACTTATCTCTTTTTCTTTATAGGCCTTTGGAAGAATGTTGCGATGAGGTCCCCATCCGTAGATGAAATCATCCTCCCCTATTCTCCTTCTCTGAAGCAGGATAAAGAGAAGAAGAGAAAAGGTGCTCCGAGTTCGCCGACCTCGGAGAACCAGAAATTGAAAAAAGAGGCAGGAGCGCAAACCCAAAGAAAACATCAGCGCCCTCCCATTGGACTTAGTCCACCGACTGAGGGATGAGTCGGAAGAAGAATAAGATTCTGAGTTGGTGGCTCGGGCGCAAGCCCACTCCGTATTGCCCCAAGACAGAGAGGCTACTGAGAGGGCAGTGATCGAGGTCCCTGAACCAGAGAAGGGCGAGGCCGCTATGCCCCCAGCTAGGGAGGTCGAAGAGGAAGCCGGGGTCGATATTCCTCGAGCATGAGAGAGTTCTCCGAAAGATGCGCTTGGGGCGATTGATCTCACCAGGTCATCTCTATTCTCCGATTCCATGATCAATGAGGCCAGTATGCTAGAAGGTCAGTCACACGAGGGGCCTCAGGGGGGCGACAGATCTTAACAACTTCTTAGATGGCTTAGAATCTACAGCCTCGGAGGATGTCACCGGGTTTGGTGATTCATCAGTGCCAAAGAAGGCTCCATCCTCGGGAGCCAATGGTTCTTCTTCGAGTCCAAGGTTAGTGGATCGATTCCCGGCTCCTACTTTTGATCCTGATCGAAAACGGTCAATAGTTATCTCTATCCTGGAGGATGCCCGGGTTTTCTCTGCCCCCGTGGGGTTTAATCTTCGGTGCTTTGTGACATCATGACCAAATGGACGAGGTAGAGGAGCCCTTTTCGTACAAACTCCTTCGCATCTTTTTCCTTGTCGATTCAGTAATAGCCGGCTCTGATCACCTTTCGAACCAACGATTTGGCTCCTGAATGATTTTCGTAGGTGCCCTCGTAGACTTCCTTCAGAATGTACTTGGTATCTCTTAGTCCCAGACATATTGCTAGCGGTCCATCGGACATTCTTCTGAACAAGGTTCCGTCCTCGGACAAGCTGAACCGGGCTGCCTTCGTGCGCAGGACCCTCGATTCTTTTGGGTCTGAGGACAGTTTCTCGATCTTCAAATACTCTACGTATTTATTTCTCCAACCCCAATTTAGGCTTGTGGAGTTTATTTTGACATGACCTTCTTCTACTACCGATCTCATGAGCTGCATGACTGCCCCTGAGTTGAGCTGGTCGTCTTCGACGGACGATCCAAATTTTGCAAGGGCATCGACCTTGCTATTTTGATCTCAAGGTACGTGTTGCAATGTCCACTCTTTGAACCGATGAAATGTTACCTGCAACTTATCTAGGTACCTTTGATTTTGTTCTTCTCTTACTTTGAACGTGCCATTAACTTGGTTCACCACAAGGAGGGAGTCACACTTAGCTTCGATTTCCTCCGCCCCCAAGCTCTTGGCTAGTTCGAGACCTGCAATCATGGCCTCATATTCGGCCTCGTTGTTAGTCAATTTCACAGTATTAATGGATTGTCTAACTATATTACCTGTCGATGGCTTCAGTATGATACCAAGTCCGGACCCCTTTGCATTCGAGGCACCGTCCGTATAGAGGTCCGGATTCTCGAAGACATCCCTGAGTTTACTAATAACTCTTTTTCGACTTCAGGTATTAGGGTCGGTGTAAAGTCGACCACGGTATCTGCCAAAATATGAGACTTAATGGCTGTCCGGGGTCGATATTCAATATTGTACGCGCTGATTTCTACGATCCATTTGGCCAATCATCCCGAGAGTTCAGGCTTATGCATTATATTTCGCAATGTGTAAGTAGTCACAACACATATAGGATGGTACTGAAAATACGGTTTCAATTTCCTAGAGGCTCTTAACGAAGCAAGTCCCAATTATTCTAGGTGGGGATATCTAGTTTTAGCCTCACTTGTCACGACCCGAAATTCCCATCGTCGGGACCGTGATGGCGCCTAACATTTCACTTGCTAGGCAAGCCATCATTAGAGATTATTAAGCCAAATTCTTAAACCTATCAGTGATAAATAACAATTAAGCCATAACAAGTTATAAAAGTGCGAAAATCCATAACAACCTCAATATTTATACACAACTACCCAGAATCAGGTGTCATAATTCACGAACTTCTAAGAATAACTACAAGTAACTGTTTGAAAGAAAGTATAACTATTTTCGAATTAAAAGAAACAGTAAATTGAAACAGCTAGAAGGAGACTCCAGGGTCTGCAGACGCCGGAATATCTACCTTGGGTCTCCTTTGTCACGACCCAAACCGAAGGGCCGCGACGGGCACCCGGTGCCTTACTCAACCGAGTACCAACGTAACATATCTTTCTTATCATACTATCTAGGGTAAATGAGATAGAAAACATGTCATGAGATAACAAGAATAAAACATAAGGGAATACTCAACATATGATGACCGAACATGATATACAAACTTATACATGTGACATACGGGCCTATAAGGCCGACATGACCATTTGTAAACTCAAGACATAGGCCGACAAGGCCATACAAGTATCCATACACCTGACATCTGTCTACAAGCCTCTAAGAGTACATAAAATCATAAAGGTCGGGACAGGGCCCCGCCATACCAATCAATACATATCCAAAGCATACTGACCAAATAGGTAACTCCGGAGCAAGTGGAGTACACCAACACCTTCGCTGAGCTGATAGCCTACTAGGAGGAATGTCAACCTGTCTATCGGGACCTGCGGGCATGAAACGCAGCGTCCCCAGGCAAAAGGGACGTCAGTACGAATAAAGTACCGAGTATGTAAGGCAGGAAAGCATAAACAAGATCAGTAACGTAAAGAGATATAGAGGAGATACAACCTGTAACATCTGAGTGCCTCTGGGGGCTACTGACATGAAATGCATAATACATATATATACATAAGCTTTTAAAAACATACGCCTCTGTGGGCATCATCATCATCATATCATACCCGGCCTCAAAGAGGACTCGGTAAAAACATACCCGGCCATCATAAGGCTCGGTAGAATCGTACCCGGCCACGTGGAGCTCGGTAAACCCAACTGATCAGTGGTTGCACAATAGGTGCCATACCCGGCCGACTATAGCGCGGCTCGGTAGAGTAAAGTAGATACATATATAATGCATGCTGGACTCATGGAGTCACGTTCTAAACCTTTTGGAGTGACATAAAGTCAATGCACCATCGATTAACATTATGGACATCATGCCATCAATATGAACTTCACTAGGACTCAAGGATCATATATGCTTTCTTGGAATAACTTTGTAAGGAAAGAATAACATGGACAACCTTAGTTGCTAGGAGTAGATTCATTATGAAATAGCGTATCGTTTATGTTCGTTTCACTTTAGATCATGCCAAAAGAATGAAGGAAGAGCCTTAACATACCTTAAATATATTGAGTCCTTAATACCTTCTAAGCAACTCTTCAAACAAGTCAACTCGATCTATCATAGCATAAGGAGATTCAAAATCAGTGTTGAGCAAAGGCTAAGTCTGTAACTTAAGCTAGTAGCTCGTCTACGCAAATTCGGGCAGCATCTCCCTTGTAACAAGGGCCTCCTCCAATACCATATACCAACAACAACAGCCAGGGAAGTCCAGCAACCTATAAATATCAATAACAAGACACCATATAACAACAACAAGTCACAACTACTTCACGACGAGCGGCAAGCTCCGATTGGAATCCGTATAACCCATATCACCCCTTATAGACTTCTTACATTAATTTAACAGTATCATTAACATGATAATGAAGTCATTCATCAATGATTCCATCCTTATACCATATATTTATAACAAAGGAAACAATCCTCAACTCCAACTATCTTCAATTAGTAGCTTTATTCACTAGTTGATGTCTACTCCATCCATTTAACTTAATCAACATCAAGATAACCTTAAGCACATGCAAGAAGACAATACACACAACTCCTATAGTAACTTCAAGTCGAAATCCAAGTTATATTCAGCTCACAACAACCCTCAATAGCAATACAACACCATAGAAGTGACTTAAGCTAATCCAAGTACTATCTTGTAGTTTATCATCCTAACAACTTAACCAACATACAAGCAAGCTTAATCACAATTAGTAGGCTGTTATACTCACCTTAGACAGCAGCAACAACTTGGAATTTCATCCAAATACAGCCCACAACAATCCTCAATGACAACACAACCTCAAAGAGGTGTTGTTCTTCACTAGAGCTAAGTTTTGATGTTGAGATATGGTGTAATCACTTTGGAATCACTTCAAAAACTTGTGGAATCTGTTTAGAAGGGTTAGGAGAAGTTTGGAGACGAAGTTGAGTTGAAAATAAGTGAAAAATAGGCGTCCAAATCGTTTATAAAGTGAAGTAGGTCGACCACCGCCTAAGTGGGTCCCATTGGGAGCTGCTTGCGCGGTCTCGCGAAAATGCGAATATCTCTCTACTCCAATGTCGTATTGACGAATGGTTTAATGCGTTGGAAACTAGACTCGTAGATCTTCAATTTGATATATAGATCATCCATTTATGCCAAGTATATTGGGAGAAAAGTGCATCTACATTTGACCTAAATTTCAGCACATTATAAATGCAACTTGTGATGATCTTTGCTAACTTTTGTTCCATAACTCGTTTGACTTAAAAACATAACACACGACTATCATAAGACTACAATAACTCATAAATTAACCTCCTCGTCATGTTAATTACCCTAGTCTCACCCCAAAAGAATATGTTATAACATTCCAAACTTGTCGATTTTTGACGAAACTTATTTTCTTCAATTCGTTTAGCGACTAAGCTTTCCAACCCTTTTGGTACTTGTTATTCATGATCTTAAATATTTGTAACCTCCAAGGTAACATGATTAACTTACTTTATTTGCTTCCAAATATAATCTCATTTTCGAGCTTACATCAATGACTTACGACGTACTCTCACGTATGAAAACTTGGGGTGTAACATCCTTTGGAATGAAGTCAGCAGCTAGTCTCAAGATCAGCTCGGACCGACACCAAAATCTGCACAGGAAGTGCAGAGTGATTATCAGTACAACCGACCCCATGTACTGGTAAGTGTCGAGCCTAACCTCGGCGAAGTAGTGATGCGGCTAAGACAAGACACCCAGAAACGACCTGTGCAGTATAATCATACATATACCATTAACAATAATAAAAGAAACAAGACAGGAAATACTGGGAGGGGGACATGCTAAGGGGATCACAATATAAGGAATCAAAGTAGTGATAAAGAGTTGATCAATCAATATGCCTTAAACAGATAGAACAAGTAAAAGTGATAAAGGAAACAGCACGGTATCACCCTTCGTGCTTTTACTCTCAATCTCACCATATGAAACAATAGAAACAACACGACATCACCCTTCGTGCATTAACTCTCTCATAACATGGCACGGAATAACCCTTCGTGCATTAACGCTCACAATCTGGCACGACATCACCTTTCATGCATTATCACTCACAAAACATGGCAGGGCATCACCCTTCGTTCTTTAACACTCTCCCTCACCAAAACAAGTAGCAATAATAACAGGGAAATAGAAATGGCAACAAAGAGTTGTACTTCAACATTTAATTCTACAATATCAACCTCAACTTTGAGTCAATACTCAATCAATACCATGGTCCGTAAACATGATAAGATTGCTCAACATAACAAGTAGCTAGTCTAAACATGGATAATACGATTAAAGAAGCAACAATGACAATAATAGGACCCACTCGCATGCTATAACTCAACAACAACGCATAGGTACTCGTCACCTCACCTATGCGTTGTACTCAACATTCAAACACATAGCAATTAGGCAAATAAGACCTAATCCCTCAGGCCAAGGTTAACCACGACACTTACCTCGCTCCTATGGCCAACTCAAAGCTCAACCACCGCTTTTCCTTTCACACAAACCTCCGGACCAATAGAATCTAGCAAATTACCAACCAAACGATTCAATTTAAGCCTTAGGAACTACCCCCGACAAAGGATTCAATTTAGGCCATGTTTGAAAAAGTCAGCACGCTTGGTCCAAACCCGAAATTCGGACCAAAATCCAATTACCCATTCACCCCCGAGCCCGAATATATAATTGGCTTTGGAATCCGACCTCAATTGGAGTTCTAAATCACCAAATTTCGAAATCCCTAGTTTCTACCCAAAAATCCGCAATCCCACTATGAAAACATTAGATTTTATGTTGAAATCTTGTAAAATGAAGTGAAAGATTGAAAGAAACTAGTTTAGAATCACTTACCTATGCTTTGGGGAAGAAAAGCTCTTTGGAAAATCGCCTCTTGTATTTTAGGTTTTGAAAGTTTGAAGAATGGGAGAAAAATCCCGTCTAAGTGTCTTTTACACAGCCGCAGATGTCGCAAATGCGACCTGGGCTTCGCAAATGCGAGAAATCCGTTGCATTTTCCAAGACTCCCACAGTTCTGCTTCCTTCGCAAATGCGAAGAAATGATCGCAAATGCGAGCTCAGCTGACCGCAAATGCGATCCAATGATCGCAAATGCGAAGAGTGCCTCCCCCTACCCCCATCGCAAATACGAAGGAAGGTTCGCATATACAAACATAAGGTGGCCCAGCTTCTCTTTGCATTTGTGATGAGAAGCTCGCAAATGCGAACCCTTCAGAGGTCGCAAATGCGATGCCGGATCTCGCATATGCGAGGTCGGTGGCCTGCAACAAAATCAGCAGCAACAGCAGTGTTCTAAGTCTTATTTTCACTCTGTAGCCTATCTGAAACTCACTCGAGCCCTTGGGGCTCCAAACCAAACATGCACACAAGTCTTAAAATATCATACGAACTTGCTCGCATGATCAAATCGCCAAAATAACACCTAGAACTATGAACTTAGCATCAAATCAAATGAAATTTTCAAGAAAACTTTGAAACTTCAAATTTCTCAACCGAACGACCGAATCACGTCAAACCAATTCTGTTTCTCACCAAATTTCACAGAAAAGTCTTAATTATGGTATTGGACCTATACCGGGTTCTGGAACCAAAATACGAACCCGATGTCTAAAAAGTCAAACCTTGGTCAAACATTTGCATTTCATTTAGCCTTTAACTATCAAATTTTGATAAAGTCCGATATCTCGGGCTACGGACTTCCGATTTCGACTTTGGGCATATGTCAAAGTCCGAAATCTCGATGCGGACCCACCGGGACTGTCAAAACACAAATCTGGGTCCGTTTACCAAAAATGTTGACCGAAGTCAACTCAAATGATGTTTTTAGGCAAAATTTCTTATTTTTAAAAACTTTTAACATAAAAGCTTTCTGGAAACACGCCTGGACTGTGCACTCAAATCGAGGAGGGTAAAAACGAGATTTTTAAGGCTTAAAAGCGCAGAATTGAGTTCTAAAACATAAGATGACCTTTCGGGTCATCACATTTTCCACCTCTAGAATAACCGTTTGTCCTCGAACGAAAATAGAAAAGCACTTGAGCTGGTAAAAAGGTGGGGATATCTACTCCGCATATCGGACTCGGACTCCCAGGTAGCTGCCTCAACAGGCTGACCTCTCTACTGCACTCGAATCGAAGGATAACTCTTTGATCTTAATGGACAAACCTACAGGTTTAGAATAGCTACCGGCTCCTCCTCGTAGGTCAATTCCTTGTCTAGCTGGACAGTGCTGAAGTCTAACACGTGGGATGGATAACCGCGATACTTCCGAAGCATGGACACATGGAACACCGGATGGATCGCTGATAAACCAGGTGGCAACGCAAGTCTGTAGGACACTCTCCCACTCGCTCAAGGGTCTCAAGAGGCCCGATATACCTAGGGCTCAACTTGCCCTTCTTTCCAAACCTTATTACACCCTTCATGTGTAATACTCGAAGCAACACTCTCTCTCCGACCATGAATGCAACATCACGAACCTACGATCGACATAACTCTTCTGCCTGGACTGAGCTGTACTAACTCTGTACCCATCAATCGAGCCTCCCCGGCTCAAACCATCCAACTAGCGATCGACCTTGGCTAACATATAATGCCTCATAGGAGCCATCTGAATGCTCGAACAATAACTGTTGTTGTAGGCAAACTCCGCTAGCGGCAAGAACTGATCCCACGAACCTACGAAGTCTATAACACACGCGCGAAGCATATCCTCTAACATCTGAATGGTGCGCTCGGGCTGTCCGTCCATCTGAGGATGAAATGTTGTGCTCAGCTCAACCCGCGTGCCCAACTCATGCTGCACTACCCTCCATAAATGCAAGGTGAACTGCGTACCTCGATCAGAAATGATAGACATGGGTACTCCGTGAAGAAGAACGATCTCACAATTATAAATCTCTACTAACCGCTCTAAAGAATAAGTAACTGCCACAAGAATGAAATACACGGACTTGGTCAGCCTGTCTACAATGACCCAAACTGCATCGAACTTCTTCTGAGTCCCTGGGAGTCCAGCAACAAAATCCATAGTGATACGCTCCCACTTCCACTTAGGAATCTCTAACTTCTAAAGCAAACCACCAGGTCTATGATGCTCACACTTTACCTTTTCATAATTTAGACACCGAGACACGTATGCAACTGTATCTTTCTTTATTCTCCTCCACCAATAATGCTTCCACAAGTCCTGATACATCTTGGCGGCGCCCGGACGAATAGAATACCGGGAGCCGTGGGCCTCCTCAAGAATCAACTCATGAAGTCCATCCACATTGGCACACAAACATGACCCTGCATCCTCAAAACTCCATCATCTCCAACAATAACCCGCTTGGCACCACCATGCCGCACTGTGTCCCTAAGGACAAGCAAATGAGGGTCGTCATACTGCCGATCTTTGATACGCTCAAATGAAGAAGACCGAGCGACTGTACAAGCTAGAGCACGATTGGGCTCAGAAACATCTAACCTCATGAATTGATTAGCCAAGGCCTGAACATCTAATGCAAGTGGTCTCTCACCGATTGGAATGTACGCAAGGCTTCCCATACTAGCTGATTTCCTACTCAAAGCATCGGCCATCACATTGGCCTTACCAGGATGATACAAGATGATATCATAGTCTTTCAATAGCTCCAACCACATCTTCTACTCAAATTGAGCTCATTCTGTTTGAACAGATACTGCAAACTCCGATGATCCATGAATACCTCACATGGCATGCATAAAGATAGTTCCTTCAAATCTTCAGCGCATAAATAATGGCTGCTAGCTCAAGATCATGAACGGGGTAATTCTTCTCGTGAACCTTCCATTGCCGCGAAGCATATGTAATAACATCTCCACCCTGCATCAATACTGCACCCAGACCAATACGAGATGCATCACAATATACGGTACAAAATCCTGAATCTGTGGGCAACACCAATACCGGCGTCGTAGTCAAAGTTGTCTTGAGCTTCTGAAAGCTCACCTAACACTCGTCTGACCATCTGAAAGGGGCACCCTTTTGGGTTAACCTGGTCAACGGGGCTGCTATAGATAAAAACCCCTCCACAAAATGACGTTAATAACCCGCCAATCCCAAGAAACTATGGATCTCTGTGGTTGAAGTAAGCCTAGACCAATTATGAACGGCCTCATCTTCTTAGGATCCACCTAAATACCCTCTACAGATACAACGTGCCCCAAGAAGGCGACTGAGTCCAACCAAAACTCGCACTTTGAAAACATAGCATATAACTAGTTGTTTCTCTAAGTCTGAAGTACGATCCGAAGATGCTGCTCGGGCTCCTCTCGACTGGGGGAGTAGATCAATATATCATCAATAAACACAATAACAAAGGAATCCAGGTAAGGCTTACACACCAGGTTCATCAAATCCATAAATGTTGTTGGGGCATTTGCTAAGCCAAATGACATCACTAGGAACTCATAATGCCCATATCGAGTCCGAAAAGCTATCTTAGGGACATCAGATGCCCTAATCCTCAACTGATGATAGACAGACCTCAAATCGATCTTCGAAAAATACTTTGGCACCCTGAAGCTGATCGAATAAGTCATCAATCCTCGGCAATGGATATTTGTTCTTGATAGTGACCTTGTTCAACTGCCGATAGCCTATACACATTCTTATCGATCCATCCAAAACTCGCACTTTGAAAACTTAGCATATAACTGGCTGTCTCTCCGAGTCTGAAGTAAGGTCCAAAGATGCTGCTCGTGCTCCTCTCGGTTGGGGGAGTAGATCAATATATCATCAATAAACACAATCATAAAGGAATCCATGTAAGGCTTGAACACCCGGTTCATCAAATCCATAAATGTTGCTGGGGCATTCGTCAAGCCAAATGATATCATGAGGAACTCATAATGCCTATATCGAGTCCAAAAAGCTATCTTAGGGACATCAGATGCCCTAATCCTCAACTGATGATTGACAGACCTCAAATCGATCTTCGAAAAAAAACTCTAGCACCCTTAAGATGATCGAATAAGTCATCAATCCTCGGCAATGGAAACTTGTTCTTGATAGTGACCTTGTTCAGCTACCGATAGCCTATGCATATCCTTATCGAGCCATCTTTCTTCTTCACAAATAACACGGGCGCATACCAGGGCGACACACTAGGTCTCATGAAGCCCTTATCAAGCAAGTCTTGCAATTGTTCTTTCAACTCTGGCGAGGCCATACGGTATGGCAGAATGGAAATAGGCTGAGTTCCCAGAACTAAGTCAATACAAAAGTCAATATCCTTGTCGGGTGGCATCCCCAGCAGGTCTGCATGAAATACCTCTGGAAACTCTCGGATAACTGGTACTGAATCCATGGAAGGAACCTCCACACTAGAATCGCGGGCATAAGCCAAATAAGCTAGTCACCCTTTTTCGACCATACGCCGAGCCTTCATATAAGAGATAACCTTGCTGGTAGAATGACCTTGAGTCCCTCTCAACTCTAATCGAGGCAACCCCGGCAAGGCTAAGGTCACCGTCTTGGCGTGACAATCCAATATAGCATGATAAGGTGATAGCCAATCCATACCCAATATAACATCAAAGTCTACCATATTAAGAAGTAAAAGGTCAACACTAGTCTCAAGACTCCCAATGATAACCACACACGAATGATAAACCCGGTCCACTACAATAGCATATCTCATTGGAGTGGACACATACATGAGGGTACTCAAAGAATCACGGGGCACAACCAAATATGAAGCAAAATAGCAGGACACATACGAATAAGTTACCCGGATCAAATAGAACTGAAGTATCTCTACTGCAAACTGAAATCATACCTGTGATGACAGCGTCAGAAGACTCAACCTCAGGCCTAGCTGGAAAAGCATAACATCGGGGCTGGGCCCCACCACTCTGGACTGCATCTCTAGGACAGGCCATAGATGGTTGGCCTCTACCTCTAGGATCTTGTCCTCCACCTCTCATGGCCTGACCACCACCTCTGGCTGTCTGGCCCCTACCTCTAGCTGGCTGAGCGGATACTGAAGTACCCGGTACTGTGACCATGGCACGAAAACCCTAATGCTGAGAATTTCTCGAGGCACGAGGGAAAAATCTAGCAATGTGCCTCAGATCACCATAAGTATAACAAGACCTTGGATGATGTGTCTGATGACTTTGGAACTGACCCTGTCGACCGAGTATCCACCCTGAAAACTCTGGAGCGAAGGTGCACTAGTAGGAGCTGGTGGCATACCGTAGGCTAGCTGATCGGAATAATGCATATGAGGGTCACGACCACCTGAACCACTATGAGAAGCCTGGAGTACTAAATGAAATGGCCCGGGAGGATGTCCTCTACCAAAAGTGCCTCGGCCTCCAGATGAGGCCCCACTGAATCCACCGGAGTGACGCAGCCTTTTGTCAAACCCCTGACCACTCCCCTAAGCTAAAACTATCTCGACTCGCCTGGCAACACTGGCAGCCGTCTGAAAAGAAATATCACTCCCAGTCTCCTTAGCCATCTGCAATCTTATAGGCTGGGCAAGTCTCTGAATAAACCTCCTCACCCTCTCTCTCTCGGTGGGAAATAGAAGAATAGCATGAAGGGCCAAATCCAGAAAATGGGTCTCACACTGAGTGACAGTTATACTGCCCTACTGGAGACGCTCGAACTGCCTGCCATAGTCCTCTCTCAGGGTGACAAGAAGGAACTTCTCAAGAAATATCTGAGAGAACTGGTCCCAAGTAAAAGTAGGCAACCCAGCTGGTCTGGGCAATAAAAAGTCATTCCACCATCTCTTGGCGGAACTAGTCATATGAAACATAGCAAAGTCGACCCCATTGGTCTCCACTATCCCTATGTTCCGCAACACCTCATGGAAGCGGTCAAGATAATCCCGGGGATCCTCAGAAGGTGCACCACTATAGTGAACTGGAAAGAGCTTGCTGAACTTGTCCAATCTCAACAAACCCTTGGGAGTCATAGCTTGACCATCACTGGCCTGTGCCGCAATAGCTGGCTGAACTACTCCAAATGGCGTTGGTTGCTGGAGTCTGATACTGGAGAGCCACCTGCTCCGGGCTGTGAGTAGCAGGAGTTTGTGCTCCTCCTCCAGCCTGAGAGACGGCTGGTGCCATGGGAAAAGTGGCAGTCTGGCTACACTCTCCATCAGGCCCACCAAACGGACCAAAGCATCCTGTAGCACTGGGGTGGTGATGAACCCCTCTGGGACTTGAGCTGGTCCTGCTGGAACGGTATAGGCTGGAGCCTCCTCATCAAACTCTACCTGAGGCTCCGCCGCTGGTGCTGCTGCTCGAGCTCTGGACTGAGCCCTGCCCCTGCCTCGACCTCTGGCACGGCCTCGGCCTCGTCCTCTGCACCTCGTAGGAGCTGCCACTGGGGGTTCTAGATGGTGCTTAAGATGCACTACGTGTTCTCTCCATCTGTGAAAGAACAAGAGTAGAAGAGTTCGATGAGCACTGAGAGAATAAAATCGCACGACAGAGAAGAATATAAGTGAAATTGTTCCTAAACTCTATGGTCTTTCAGAGATAAGTACAGACGTCTCCGTACCGATCCCCTAGACTCTACAAAGCATGTTCGTGAATTGTGAGACCTAGGCAACCTAGTGCTCTGATACCAACTTGTCACGACACAGAATTCCTACCGACAGGACCGTGACAGCGCCTATTATTTCACTTGCTAGCAAGCCATCATTAGAGATTATTAAGCCAAATTCTTAAACCTTTCAGTGATTAACAACAATTAAGCCATAACAAGTTATAAAAGTGCGAAAATCCATAACAACCTTAATATTTATACACAACTACCCATAATCTGGTGTCACAATTCATGAACTTATAATAATAACTACAAGTAACTGCCTGAAAGAAAGTACAACTATTTTTGAATTAAAAGAAATAGTAAACTGAAATAGCTAGAAGGGGACTCCAGGGTCTGCAGACGCCGACAGATCTACCTTGGGTCTCTTGTGGAATGAAGTCAGCAGCGAGTCTTAATATCAGCTCGGACAGACACCAAAATCTGTACATGAAGTGCATAGTGCAGTATCAGTACAACCGACCCCATGTACTGGTAAGTGTCGAGCCTAACCTCGGCGAAGTAGTGACGAGGCTAAGACAAGACACCCACAAACAACCTGTGCAGTATAATCATACATATACCAATAACAGTAATAAAAGAAACAAGACAGGAAATATTAGGAGGGGGGCATGCTGGGGGGATCACAATATAAGAAATCAAAGCAGGGATAAAGACTTGATTAATCAATATGCCTTAAATAGATAGAACAAGTAAAAGTGATAAAGGAAACTGCACAGCATCACCCTTCGTTCTTTTACTCTCAATCTCAACATATGAAAAAATAGAAATGGCACGACATCGCCCTTCGTGCATTAACTCTCTCATAACATGGCACAACATCACCTTTCATGCATTAACGTTCACAATCTGTCATGGCATCGCCCTTCGTGCATTATCACTCACAAAACATGGCACGACATCACCCTTCGTGCATTAATAGTCTCCCTCGCCAAAACAATGAGCAATAATAACAGGGAGATAGAATGACAACAACAAGTTTTACTCCAACATTTTATTCCACAATATCAATCTCAACTTTGAGTCAATACTCAATCAATACCAAGGTGCGTAAACATGATAATATTGCTCAACATAACAAGTAGCTAGTCTAAACATGGATAACATGATCAGAGAAGAACCAATTACAAGAATAGGACCCAATCGCATGATATAACTCGACAACAATGCATAGATACTCGTCACCTCACCTATACGTTGTACTCAACATTCAAACACGTAGCAATTAGGCAAATAAAACCTAATCCCTCAAGCCAAGGTTAACCACGACATTTATCTTGCTCCCATGACCAACTCAAAGCTCAACCACCGTTTTTACCTTCACACAAGCCTCCGGACAAATAGAATCTAGCAAATTACCAACCAAACGATTCAATTTACGCGTTATGAACTACCCACGATAGCAAAGGATTCAATTTAGGACATCTTTGAAAAAGTCAACATCCGAGCCTGCCTGGTCCAACCCTGAAATTCAGGCGAAAACCTGATTACCCATTCACCACCGATCATGGATATATAATTGGTTTTGTAATACAACCTCAATTTGAGGTCCAAATCCCTAAATTCCACCATGAAAACCTTAGATCTTATGTTGAAATCTTGTAAAATGAAGTGAAAGATTGAAAGAAACTAGTTTAGAATAACTTACCTATGATTTGGGGAAGAAAAGCTCTTTGGAAAATCACCTCTTGTGTTTTAGGTTTTGAAAATTTGAAGAATGGGAGAAAAATCCCATCTACGTCTCTTTTACACAGCTGCAGATGTCGCAAATGTGACATGGGCTTTGAAAATACGAAGCCCGCAAATGCGAGAAATCCATCGCATTTGCAAAGACTCTCACAGTCTGCTTCCATCGCAAAAGTGAAGAAATCCTTGCAAATGCGATCCAATGATCGCAAATGTGAAGAGTGCCTCCCCTTGTCCCCATTGCAAATGCGAAGGAAGGTTCGCAAATGCGAACATAAGGTGGCCCATCTTCCCTTCGCACTACGATGAGAAGCTCGCAAATGTCATGCCTGATCTCGCAAATGCGAGACTAGGGGCCTGCAACAAGATCAACTGCACCACCAGTGTCCTAAGTCCTATTTTCACTCCGTAGCCTATCCGAAACTCACCCGAGCCCTCAGAGCTCTAAACCAAACATGTACACACGTCTTAAAAACATCATACGAACTTGCTCGCGCGATCAAATCGCCAAAAACACCTAGAACTATAAATTTAGCACCAAATTAAATCAAATTTTCAAGAAAACTTTGAAAATTCTAATTTCTCAACTGAACGTCCGAATCACGTCAAACAATTCCTGTTTCTAACAAAATTTCACAGACAAGTATTAATTATGGTATTGAACCTATATTGGGTTATGAAATAAAAATACGAACCCGATATCTAAAAAGAAAAACCTTGGTCAAACATTTCCATTTCATTTAGCCTTTAACTATCAAATTTCGACAAAGTTCCATATCTCGGGTTAGGGACTTCCAATTTTGACTCCGGGCATACGCCCAAGTCCCAAATCTTAATGCGGACCCACCGAGATTGTCAAAACACGAATCGAGGTCTGTTTACCAAAAATATTGACCGAAGTCAACTCAAATGAAGTTTCTAGACAAAATTTCCTATTTTTAACAACTTTTAACATAAAAGCAAAATATGTCCAGACTGTGCACTCAAATCGAAGAGGGTAAAAATGAGATTTTTAAGGCTTAAAAGTATAGAATTAAGTTCTAAAACATAAGATGACCTTTCGAATCATCACATCACCTAAGGTTCTGCTAACATAATAAATTTAAAATTACGGACCTTATTCTTCCCGAGCTAGGACTCCACTTACCGCTATTTCTGATACTACCAAATACAAGTATAGTTGTTCATCTGCCCCCGGTGTGTGAAGTAATGATGGGATCGATAGATGATGCTTAAGTTCTTCCAAGGCCTGTTGGCATTACGGGGTCCATGCGAAGTTATTTTTCTTCTTAAGTAACGAGAAAAATTGATGGCTCGTATCGGAGGACCTCGAGATAAATCGCTCCAGGGTGGCAATGCGCCCGGTTAGACTTTGTACGGCCTTCACATTGTCCACTACCATGATATCCTCGATAGCTTTAATCTTTTCGGGGTTGATCTTGATTCCTCGGTTGGATACCATGAACCCCAGAAATTTACCTGATCCGACTCCGAACACGCATTCATCTGGGTTCAGCTTTGTACTTCTTCAGTATACTGAAGGTTTCCTGCAAATTCTTTAAATGGTCCTCTTCTTGTAGTGACTTAACTAACATATCGTCAATGTAAACTTTCATTGATTTCCCTATTTGTTCTTCGAACATCCGGTTTACTAGGCATTGGTAAGTGGCACTAGCAATTTTTAATCCTAATGGCATTATGTTATTGCAGTATGTGCCATACTTAGTGATGAATGAGGTCTTTTATTGATCATCTGGGTTCATTCGTATTTGGTTGGAGTAGGCGTCGAGAAAACTGCGGATCTCGTGGCCAGCCGTGGCATCAATCATGCGATCGATTTTAGGCAAAGGGAAAGAGTCCTAGGGGCATGCCTTATTTAAATCTTTATAATCCACACACTCTCAGTTTGTTCCCTTTATTAGGGACTACTACAATGTTTGCTAACCATTCCGGGTATTTGGCTTCCCGGATGGACCCTATTTTAAGGAGTTTAGTTACCTCGTCCTTAATGAAAGCATGCTTGATCTCGGACTGGGGTCTCCTTTTCTGCTTGATCGGATGGAATTTAGGGTCCAAGCTCAGCTTGTGAGTGGTGATCTTCGGTGGGATCCCTGTCATGTCGAGATGATACCAAGCAAAACAATCCATGTTAGCTATAAGAAATTGAATGAGTTTTTTCCTGAGCTCGGGAGTTAACCCCATGCCCAAGTATACCTTCCGATCGGGCAGATGTTCGATCAGTATGACCTGCTCCAACTCTTCGACCGATGATTTGGTAGCGTCGAAATCATCGGGGACTATATAGGATCGAGGAACCCGTAATCATCATCTTCGTTAGTCCCTTGCTTGTCCGATTGGGTCGAGCCCGACATCGGTGGTTGCTATTTGTCTTCCTATTTTTCTTTCGAACCTGGCTCCTTTGTTGACGAGAGTGTTGATATCGGAATTACTTCATCGATGGCAAACATCTCCTTTGTCGCGGGGTGCTCCCCGTAAATCGTTTTAATCCCTTATGGTGTTGGGAATTTTAACACCTAGTGAAGGGTCGAGGCCACTGCCCTCATGTTGTGGATCCATGGCCTCCCGAACAGGGCGTTGTATCTCATGTCCTCTTCGATCACATAAAACTTGGTCTCCTGGATGGTTTCGGCTGCATTTACTAGTAATGTTATTTCTCCCTTAGTAGTTTCGCAACCCATGTTGAATCTGTTTAGCACTCAGGCTGCAGGCATGATTTGGTCCTGTAGCCAAGCTACCTAGATAAATAAACACACGTTTAACTCGAGATTTATTCATGAGTACAGATATTACCAGTGCATTGTTATGGGGCTACACGATTCCTTCTGCGTCCCTGTCGTTGAATGATAGAGTTCCTTCTGGTATGTAATCTTGAGTCCGTTTGTCCCTCCGATGATCATATGAATGACATGTTGAGGTTCTTCATGCTCGATTATATTTCTGAAATGATTCTTGGCTCGGTCGCTCAGAAATTCCCGAAGGTACCCATTGTTGAATAACCGGCTAATTCTTCTCTCAATTGTCGACAACCCTCCATTCTATGGCCATGAGTACCATGGTATTTGCACATTCGGTTGGGATCTGTTTGGGCAGGATCAGTTTGTAAAGGTCGAGGCCATTTGGTATCTTTGATGCGTCTAATAGCTGATACAATGGCAGCTGCATCAATATTAAAGTTGTATTCTGATAATCGTGGTGCTTCTTTAGGTCCGATAGGCCTGTTGAAGCCGTTCTTGCTCATGAGCCCTCGAGAGCTCTAGCCTCGATCACTTCTCCATTCATTTCGTATAGAATTTCGCCCAGATCTGCTACTTTTACAATCTCAATTATATGGCTGGTATCGATCTCTATTCAACCTCGGTTCTCGGTCAATATCTCTCTTGATTCTATCGATGGGTCTGATAGGATAAACGGACCCTGAAGGAGCCCCGAGTTAATCGTCTTTGACCCTGATCTTCGATTGGTACCGATTATGCACATCGGCCCAAGTAACAGCCGGGTATTTTATTAGATTCTGCTTCAACTGCTGCAAAGCCACCAAGCTTCGAACATTGAGTCCTTGAGTGAAATCTTGAACAACCTGATCATGAGCGACCGGTGGCAGGTCTATCCGTTCCATTTAGAATCGAGGCACAAATTCTCTGAGCATTTCGTTATCCTTCTTCCTTACCTTGAAAAGGTTCGACTTCCTGGTCTCAACCTTGATGGCCCCGGCGTGTGCCTTTACGAAAGAATCTACAAGCATAGCAAATGATTCAATAGAATTATGTGGTAAATTGTGATACCGTATCATAGCTCTCTTTGACAGGGTGTCTCCGAATTTCTTTAGCAAGATAGATTTGATCTCGTCATCCTCTAGATCATTCCCTTTGATAGCACATGTGTAAGAGGTGACATGCTCGTTCAGATTGGTCGTTCCATTGTATTTAGGAATCTCGGGCATGTGAAACATCTCGGGGATTAGCTTGGGATCCACACTGAGGGGAAAAGGTTTTTGCACGAACTTTTTGGAATCCAGGCCCTTCAATATCGGGTGTGCTTCCGGGATTTGATCGACTCTTAATTTGTAAGTTTCCACCTTCTTGTCGTTTGCCTCAATCTTCTTTTCCCCTGACTCAATTCGTTTTGTAAGTTCCTCGAGCATCTATAAGATTACCGGATTGGTCCCCGATTCTTTCTCGTTCGATTCCCTTGAGACCAATTCAACTCTGTGGATAGCTTTTCGGGACGGCTCGGGCTCAATCCTACTTGGTGGGCGATTCTGGTTTGGAGTTGGTCTATCACCGCATGTTGAGCCTGTAACATTTCAAGATCACCCCGCAAGTTGATTCCGCCATCTTCACTGCCATGTGTGCTTTAAGCGGGTGATCAAACATCCCTACAGACGATGCCCTTGGGATCAGCGGCCAAATTTGCACTGATGGCTACATGTGAGTTAACATCAATTGGGTCTATAGCCGGGACTCCATCGAAATCGACCGGGGGTACATCGTTCCCCGTTGCTATGTTATCGTTTTTACCGTGGTGGCCGAAATCATTGTCAATGTGTAAGGGTGCTGACTGAGAGTTTGACATTTTGGTGCTGGAATCAAATATACTCCAAATAACAAGTGTAAATAGTGTGTGTTGTGAAAGTTTGTACAGGTAACCACTATTATCCTTAGCCCCACGGTGGACGCTAAACTGTTTACCCTCAAAATCTGGTAATAATTGAATTTATATGCAGTTTTACGGATACATGATATAAATTGATACAAATTGAGAAAATTAATGATAAGAAAATAAAGACAACCCACACAATTTGAACAGCTTTGGCCTTGGATTTGATCACCCTCGAGCCAAGAAGTTCCTCAACTAATATTTGAATAGGATAACAAGATGATAAGAACCAGAATAATAGTGTATTGCCTTTTTATGCGTATTACAATGTATTTTATAATGTGATCAAACCTCCCTTTATATAGTAGGGGAGCCCTAATCTTGATACAATTCTATAAAAGGCGAAAAATCTCATGATTTGCTAATTAATCAGCATTCCTTTGATACGTGCCGCGATTTTCGCCGTGATCTCTAATGGATCGCGGATATTTCGGCCTTCCGTTATTTGGCTCGACAAGGTTCCATTCGATCTTGTTCGGTCCCGGAGCCAAGAGCTCAACGATTTAACTTCGCGCCTCGGTTCGATATAACCTAGGCTCGAGCTTTGACCTGTCACGTTTCAGCCTCGACTGGTCATACTATAGACGAACTCGATTTTGGCCGTATATAAAAAATAAAGCAGAGAAAAAAAAATTCTTATTAGATATCTTTAATAGGATGATGAGCCGAAAAAATCTTGATAAGCCGAACTATGGCAAACTAGGGAGAAAGTTGTTATGAATTACAATATGTAGGATTGTAGAGAATAAAATTAGATGATTACAATGGTGGTAAAGTGTGCCTATTTATATGACTAATTTTAGGTAACCACCTCCCTTGAATTATATGTCCATTATGAGCATTTACTCAACTCATTAGTTATTTTTGGAAGACTTGTAACTGCTAAGTCAATGCTGAAATTTCGTAATTACTTAGTTTATTTTGTAACTGGTCAGTTAACTCTATAACTGTTGGGTTAATTCCATAATAGATGATTTAATTTCGTAACCGATGAGTTAATTTTGTAACTGATATTTAATTCCATAACTGATGATTTGTTTATCTACTCGTCCAAGTTAAAGACTTTCCGGGTACTCGATCACCTTCCTGAAGACCCTTGATGGTTACCTTCGGAATAACACCACTTGATTCCTATTCAATAGCTCGTGATATATTTCCTTATCTGACCTTTCGGTTTGACATGAAGCTGATTAGGCTACAGTTGCCATGTGTTATCTATCGAGTGTGCCTTATATTAGGTCCATTTTTTACCGATATATAATAAATAGTAAGAGAATAGTAAGAATAAAATAAAATAAAATGGGTGACCAGGAAAATATTAGAATTTGTACTTGTGACACTATTATTGGAATGAGGGCGAAGTACACTAGCAGCCACTTTTAAGTCTCTTATTTAAAATACATCTATAATTTATAATGTATTTTGAAGATTAGCCAATCCGCCAAAATTTAATGATTAAGTATTCTATATTTTTATATCCTAAATTTTTGAACTGCTAATTTAGAATCCAAGACTTAGTGTCCCGAATTTCTAAGCTACTAATTTGAAATACAGAATTAAGTGTCGTGAATTTCTGAACTACTAATCTAAAATTCAGAATATAAAATTCTATTTTTTGAAAAAAATATCAGAACTTTAGGACACGATGTCTTGAAATTTGAACCTTGAAGTTTAAACTTCAGGACGTCGTGTCCTGATGTTTTAACCAGTGTTTTAAAAGGCATTTTTGGGGCGAGCCGCACCAAAAATGCTCCGAGGCGATTGGGGGGGGGGGGGTGAAAGTCCTAGGAGGCGTATGCCCGGGCGTTTGAGGCGCGTTTTTTAGTAAGGCGAAAGCCCTAGTCTTTTTCAAATTAAAAGTCTTTTATATAATACCCAAATTCTCAAAAGTCAGCTCGGTAATTACTCAAAAATTTTAAAAAGGAACTGAAATATTTTAAATTTAAAAGTCAAGACCTTTTTCATTGATTGAAGCCATAATTCATGGTCATTCTCAATTCTTTATCTTGTCCGCTAGTCTACTAATGTAACGACCCGACCAGTCATTTTTATCTCTAGCGCGTCTTTCGGTAGTTTGTGTCCATGAGCAGTTTCACTTCAGGTATTATGACTTGTACGCGTGGTCGGAATTGAATTTTGGGTAGCTCGAAGTTGATTTGGAAAGGAAATTCTCATTTTGGAAGCTTTAAGTTGAAAGAATTGGCCAAGATCGGATTTTTGAGTAAACAACCTCAGAATCAGGATTTGAAAGTTCCAGCAGGTTCGTATGATGATTTGGGACCTGGGCGTATGCCCGGATCAGGTTTTGGGTGACGCGGGAGCGTTTTGGCGCCTATTGTGGAAATTTGCATTTTTGGAAGAATTACATAAATTTGGGTTGAAGTGCATTTCAATGCTATCGATGTCCGTTTGGGATTCCGAGTCTGGGAATAGCTCCGTATGGTGATTCTGGTATTGGGAGCGGGATCGAAAGTGGATTTGGAGGTATGTAGGTCATTTGGCGAAAGTTATAAATTAGATGGTTTTTAAGAAGTTTGACCGGAGGTGGACTTTTTGATATCGGGGTTGGAATCCGATTCTGAAAGTTAGAGTAGGTCTTTAATGTCGAATATGACTCGTGTCCGAAATTTGAAGTCGATCGGAGGTGATTTGATAGGTTTCGGCATCGGATGAGGAAGTTCGAAGTTCTAAAGTTCATCAAGTTTGAAATGGAGTGTGATTTGTGATTTAGGCGTTGTTTATTGTTATTTGAGCCCTCGAGCGGGTCCGCATGATGTTTTGGGACTGGTTGGTGTGATTGGACGGGGTCTCGGGGGTCTCGGGTGGATTTTGGGTGGTTAACAAATTGAAAATGGAATTTGAAGAAGGAATGAAGCAACTGCCTTCTGGTGTAACGGCACCTGTGAGACTTGGACCGCAGGTGCGGAGCCATAAAAGCGACCATGGGTGACGTAGATGCGGTGTTGGGCCATAAGTGAAGAGTCCGCAGATGCAGTCATATAGTCGCAGAAGCTGGACCGCACCTGCGGTAGGTGAGGCGCAGAAGCGGAAAGGGCATCCTGGTGAGAAACCGCAGGAGCGGGAGTGGGACCGCACCTACGGAACCGCAGAAGTGATCGAGTGACCGCAGGTGCGGAAATGCCGGAGGGAATGAGGTTCTTTAAATCAGGAGTTTGGCTCATTTCAACTCCATTTCTTCCATGGGAGCCAATTTTGGAGCAACTTTGAGGTTCCATTTTCACCACCAAGCATGAGGTAAGTGGTTTATACTAATTTTGAGTTAAATACATGAATATATATGGATTTGAGCATGGAAATTAGTGCGAAATTTGGGATTTTGCGGATGACCTAGAAATTTGGTATTCTTGGATTTTGACCACGATTTTGGGCATGAAATTGAGAGTAAATTATATATTTGAGTTCGTGAGGTTGTGAGTGACCTTTATCTTCCAAAAATTTTGGAATCCGTGCACGTGGCCTGAGAGTGATTTTGTCAACTTCTCGGTCGGGGTTAGGAATTGTTATAAATTGGATTATTATGATTAATTGAACATATAGTAATGGAATTGCATAATTATTGGCTAGTTTTGGAGCATTATGTATCGATTTGAGTCTTCGGAAGGGCGTGGAATGCCGGTTATGGAACTTCGGAGCGAGGCGAGTCTCCTTTATAACCATGTAAGAGAGAATTGTCCCTATAGGTGAAATAATTAGTTATGTGTGTCTATTTGTGTGGGCTACGTACGCACAAAGTGACGAGAGTCCGTGCGTAGCTACTATTGTGCTTATGTCCGGGTAGCGTACGACCCAAAAGCATGCTATACTTGAAATTGTAACCTGGTTGACAATTTAAATTGCTTGAATCATATCGAATTAGTAAACAAATTTCTAAAAATAGTTAAACTTCGTTTTCTTAAACGTTAAAGAGAAATGACATTTCCTTGGATAAATGTTGCCTGATGAATTTTTCATCGATTGTTTGAATGTATGTATCTATGAATACCTGCGTCGCACGTATGACTCGCGAGCGGGGTAACTTATTATTGATATTTGACCGTGTCACACATATGATTCGTGATCGGGGTAATATATGCATCTATGGTTCACGCCATTCGACCCTCTGGCAGTGCACAGTTTAATTGTTTGATCGGGCCGTACGATGTCGGCATGATTTGTGCATGCTTGTATCGCTTGCCTGGAAAATCCGTAATTAATGAAGTTGCCTCCCTTGACTGAGATAAATTGATAAACCATGGATTAAGAATTTGGAAACTTTAAATATAAAAAGGATTGTTTACTTGTTTCTTGATTTACTGGAGTTTACTGCAGTTTCTAATAAACCCATGATTATTCACTTTATTAATATATTATTATTGGACCACTAGTAACCATCAAAGTCGACCTCTCGTCTCTACTTCTTTGAGATTAGACGGGATACTTACTGAGTACACATTGTTTTTGTACTCATGCTACACTTGCTGTGCATTTTTGCACAGGCACATGTACGTCTAGCGGCCTCATTGGGCACAACAGCATGGTTGATACAGAGACTTAGGTGAAATGCACTTCTCAAGACGGTCTGCAGCCAACAAAGTCTCTTTTCGAGTACTGTATCGTATTTTCTTTACTAACAAAATTTGTATTCCGAACGGTTATTATATCATATTTTTTTCCTAGAAATACTCATGCACTTGTGACACCGAGTTCTAGGATGTCTATGGGATTATTCAGTATTTTAAAATTGTTAAATGTATCATTATTTATTCGGTGAAATTTACTAATTATTTTTAATTGTATAAAGCAAAATGATTTCAGAAATATCAAAAATGAGAAATTACTAGTTATTTGGTGTTACCTTGCCTGACAGTGGTGTCCGACGCCATCACGACCGTTAGTGGATTTTGGGTCGTGACAACATGGTATCAGAGCAGTAGGTTCCCTTAGGTCTCACGAGTCATGAGCGAGTCTAGTAGAGTCTTACGGATCGGTACGGAGACGTCTGTACTTATCTTCGAGAGGCTACAGGGCTGTTATGAGCATTTCCCTTCTTGATTCCTCATCGTGCGATTTGATTCCTTTGAGGCTTATGCCATTGTTTCCTTCCTACTCAATCTTATATGACGCGAAGTGTTTATTATAAATCGGGAATTGAGGAATTTTAATGGTACTACAGATGTGGTGCGGGATGTTTCTCCCGGCATAGTTGGTTGGGCTATTGTCGCCGCCTTGAGAAAGGATATTATGTCATTTCATCTCGGTAGCTGCACTTCTGAGAGCCTGAGGCTATGTGCAAGTTGCTATGATGCTCATGGTTAGTTATCACACAGTGTTGATGTGATGGTCAGATACTTGCTCATGTGTCTGGTCAGTGGATGACTTGAAAGGAGGTCTACTCAGTGCATGATTCAAATTTGGTATTTTATCTTCGGTGGAGGGAAGGCAATCGAACTATGAATGGTTAGGTTTGGGTTGATAGAGTAACGAGACTTGGTGTTTTCAAGTGTGGTGAAAATTTTATCCGCGACGTGGTGTCGTCGTCCTCGATTATATGTGTTAAGTTTGCCGGAATCATGAACTTCTACAATTCGCCTTTGGGGCATGATATGGGAAGATGGTATTGGAGAAGTAGATGTCCGATATCACGGTGTGCGGTGGTTCAGGATCGAATCGGTGTTTCTAGTGTTGACGGCTCGAGAAGGATGATCTTCGGAAGCGTTTCAAGTAATAGATATATGTTGGTTAAAGTGCGGCAGATATAGATATTGATTTAAGGCAACAATTGGGCAGCAAAGGATGAGGAAGTACATGTGGAAAGTTTCATGCGGTGGTTAAACTTCTAGAAAGCTAGGTGTAAGAAGCGGAGGTCGAGTAGTTTCTTAAAAGAAGTGAGTTTGCACAAAGTGGGAGAGTGGCAGAGTAGCATATGAGTTCACTGGCAGGACAACTACACGCCTTAAGGGGAAGTTAGAGTGAATTGGGAATTGTAGTGGACGGTGATTGGGTCCACGAGCCTAATTTGAAATGTTGGCTATGATACAGCGGGAGGATGGATGCAACAGAAAGGAGTTGCTTGATATGGAGAAGGATACAACATGACCTCGAATTGGAAGGTATTGTCGCACGTTAAGTCGATGTCCATGAAGAGTGAACGGACTTGTGCAGTTAGTGAATGAGCATGGGCTCAGGAAGGGTTACTGATTTGTAGTAATTGTGCAGTGAAGTGTTGTTGGGAAGTGTCGGCATGTAATTTCCATAGGTGGGTTATCTCCTACGAGCAGGTCAGTGGTCGCGTGGTTGGCGAAGCTTCTGTGAAGGATTTTACTGACTATCCAGAAGAAGTCGAATATGTGAATGTTGCTAGAGATTCAGAGTGATCATGAAATGCTAAAGGAAGGATTTTGAGGAATTTGGTGGTTGATTGCGCAAGGCTGTGTCAATAAGAGATAAAGAATCTTGGTGGGTTCCAGAGTTGTGTAATAGTAGCTCCAAGCTAAGTGGGAGAGTCCTACCGCCTACGATTGGGTTACATGGTTATCTACTAGTCAGGTTCTTGGCTATCGGCATAAGGGCAAGTTATTTCAGCTAAGGGAAAAGAATATAAGTGGTAATTTGAGAAAATAGTTTGAGAGATGTCTGCCATAAATGGCCTTACCAATTATGTTCCATCTTAGGGAAGGTTCAGGGTTTATGCTTCGTGTTGATGCGGGTTACAAGGAAAGTGACTTGGCCGGGTGCTTCGTTGAGAGGGTGTTCACGTGCTAGAAGAGTCTTGGAGTTGATTATATTTGGGACCAAGTCAGAGTGGGTTACTCTTAATAGCGGTCCTAGTGGATTCAAAGGTTAAATGCAGTGCCTAAGGATTCAAGCCTATAGTATGGTTAAGACTCGAGCTTTTGTAGCAGGTTGTGAAAAGAGGCTCGAATGTTCTATGATGTCTTCGGCTCGTAGTGTAGCATTTGGGGGAAAGAGAGAGAACGACTTCGAATTCGTAATGAAATTATCAAAATGGGTATATCAGTTGAAGATGCGAATATACGCATAAGGAGGGTGTGAGACGGTTTGTTGGATTTGAGACATCATGGTCTCGTGATACAAGGCCGCTCAGGATGAGTGCGGATTGAGTTTTTTATGGGTTGAATGGAGTCATTATTATCTCAAAGGCAAGTTAAGGATGAATTAGAATAAGTTAGATTGGATAGCCATGATTGAATTGGCACAATGGTGGCGGTGATCAGTTTCTTCAGCGTGAATAAGTTATGCATGTGATTTGTGATGGTACGTGTGAGGTTTGACGGCCACCGTAATTAATTTTATTTGGGAGTATTCAAGTATTATGGCTTGTAATGTGTGGGCGGATCCCAAAAGGGTTATGGTGGCTTAGACCACTACTTGAGGATTTGCATGTTCTACGGTTATGAGAATTCACTCGCGTGGCGCTATGGTTCTCTTGGAATGAGTTAAGTAAAAGGTTTTTGTATGATGAAGTGTATACGCTGTTAGTGGTTCGGGAGTTATGATGAAATTCTGGCACTATCACATATTGGCATGTTAGGTGCGGTGAGCGGTATGAAATTTGGAAGTAAGGATCAAGGTTGCGGTTCGATGTTGACAAGGATGTCACGATCTCGGATGAGCAGGAAAGGGATTTGAACGTTTAGAGTAAGCCGGTATTGTCTTTAGCTTCACCTAGGATCGGTGTTTTGTGAAAGAGGCTTTGCAACCTGGTTATGGATTCTTGATTTGCTTTACAACGTTAGTGCGACTAGTGGTATGGATGTGCAGACTTGTTATCCGGTGCAGAAGGTTGGGGAGCGTGTCTCACGAGGAGATTGTATGAGTGTGACATATAGTCACCTGATTGATTGGAAATTTAAACCAAGTATGAAGATTGTGGTAATATTGCTAATTTGAGAATTTATGCCTAAAGGGCACTCTGTTTATTGGGTTGTAGACTGTGGAGGTTTACTCCGGTTATGATGGTTGTTCTTTTGAGTTATAGGAAAAGGGGTATTTATGGACCCTTGAAAGGTTATTTACCTAGTACGGTGCGATCAGAATTGGCTTGAGGTCTGTGGATGGATTTAAATATGAAGGTGGTCTTTATATCTGGCCGGATGTGTTCATTTCAGCATAACGCTCCTTATGAAGGAGTATTCGGACGTTGGATGCTATTTCATCGTCGGCTATTTCACGTAATGCTATATTGGGCCGTATGAGTTGTGAAACAGCTTGATAAATTTCTTATGTGTTGAGGTTCTGTGTAGCGATGGTGCTATGTGAGCAGGATGGCTCTTGTGATTCAGATTATATATCGCACCTTAGTTGTGCTTGGGTTTTGTAGCTTATGGCGCAATCTGTCTCCCCAGGGATGGTATTATGCACTTAGCAAACTTGCAACCGATATTCAGTATTTAGTAGTAATGAGCAATTTAGCTCGGTGTGTATATCCTTATGTGAGTTCTATGTGTGGATCGGGTGGCACGCCGCCACGAGTATGTTGTTTGGATCGGGTTGCACGCCGCAACAGTATGATGATGATACAGTTTTCTATATTCTAATTTTTGTGTATTTTGTCTCCCATTTTCTGGGGAAAGATCATATTCGTTGCGTGAGTTGGGTAGTCCCTTCCAGCGTTCGTTTCCCTTATGTATCACGTTCGAGTTTGTAGCCTACTAGCACATTGTGGCATCATATGAGACTTGTGGTCATGTCTAGGGTAGCTTATTGCCTGAGCAGTTCGTATTGGGTGAGACAAGATTTATTGGATCTATGATCAGTGCAATCGAATTATATGAAGTATATTAAGAAAAAAATACCATCATGTGGTTCAGAATAAGGTGATGATTCTTGTCAGGAGTATAGACTCAACGGTTTGTCGGCTCGGCAGTTGATTATGAATTCCTCACATCTCTTCCGTCGTTGCAGTATTGTAAGAGCTGGAACAGGGCTTATATATATCATGAGGTGCATTGGGAGCATCACATTCGTGGAATTTCAGCTATTGTTATCAGAGAATGCTATTATGGTCATGTGAATTATGCAATGCATAGTGTAGACTCAGAAACGGTATGCAATCATGTATCGGCGCATCGTAGGTTGGCAACGGGCCTGATAGAGAATTTCGGGTGTTGAAATTTGGGTTCTAAGCTTATTGCTTGAGTAAAAGAGAATATCCTCAGATTTGATCGTGCTAATGTGCTCAACTGAGTGGTGATAGCACGAGTAGGTGCACAAGGTGTTTAACAGTAATTTTGGACAACTTCAGTGCAGTTCTCAGCACGTTCGAGGGCGAACGTATGTTTAAGTGGGAGAGAATGTAACGACCCGACCGGTCGTTTTGAGCTCTAGTGCGTCGTTCGGTAGTTTGAGGACATGAGCAGTTTCACTTCAGGTATTATGACTTGTACGCGTGGTCGGAGTTAAATTTCGGGAAGCTCAGAGTTGATTTGGAAAGGAAATTCTCATATCGGAAGCTTTAAGTTGAAAGAATTGGCTAAGATAGGATTTTTGAGTAAATGACCTCGGAATCGTAATTTAAAGGTTCCAGCGGGTTCGTATGATTATTTCGGACTTGGGCGTATGCCCAGATCGGGTTTTGGGTGACCCGGGAGCGTTTTGGCGCCTATTGTGGAAGTTAGCATTTTTGGAAGAATTTCATAAATTTGGGTTAAAGGGCATTTCAATTCTATTGATGTCCGTTTGAGATTCTGAATCTGGGAATAGCTCCGTATGGCGATTTTGGTATTGGGAGCGCGATCGGAAGTGGATTTGGAGGTCCGTAGGTCATTTGGCGAAAGTTAAAATTTTGATGGTTTTTGAGAAGTTTGACCGGAGGTGGACTTTTTGATATCAGTGTCGGAATCCGATTCCGGAAATTAGAGTAGGTCTGCAATGTCGAATATGACTCATGTCCAAAATTTGAAGTCAATCGGAGGTGATTTGAAAGGTTTCGACATAGGATGAAGAAGTTCGAAGTTCTAATATTCATCAAGTTTGAAATGGGTGTGATTCGCGATTTAGGCGTTTTTATTTTGATTTGAGGCCTCGAGTAGGTCCGCATGATGTTATGGGACTGGTTGGTGTGATTGGACGGGGTCCCGGGGGTCTCGGATGGATTTCGGGTGGTTAACGGATTGAAAATAAAATTTGATGAAGGAATGAAGCACCTGCCTTCTGGTGTAACCGCACCTGCGAGACTTGGGCCGCAGGTGCGGAGCCGCAGAAGCGGTCATAGGGGACGCAAATGCGGTGTTGGGCCAGAAGTGAAGAGACCGCAAATGCGATCATATAGCCGCAGAAGCGGGACCTCACCTGCGGTAGGTGAGGCGCAGAAGAGAAAAGGGCAGCCTGGTGAGAAACCGTAGGAGCGGTAGTGGGGCTGCACCTGCGGAACCGCAGAAGTGGTCGAGTGACAGAAGGTGCGGAAATGCTAGAGGCAGTGAGGTTCTTTAAATCGGGGTTTTGGCTCATTTCAACTCCATTTCTTCCATGGGAACCGGTTTTGGAGCATCTTTGAGGTTCCATTTTCACCACCAAGCATGAGGTAAGTGGTTTATACTAGTTTTTTTGAGTTAAATACATGAATATATATGGATTTGAGCATGGAAATTAGTGGGAAATTTGGGATTTTGAGGAAGACCTAGAAATTTGGTATTCTTGGATTTTGACCACGATTTTGGGCATGAAATTGAGAGTAAATTATATATTTGAGTTCGTGAGGTTGTGGGTGACCTTTATCTTCCAAAAATTTTGGAATCCGGAGATGTGCCCGAGGGTGATTTTGTCAACTTTTCGATCGGGGTTAGGAATTGTTATAAATTGGATTATTATGAGTATGAACATATATTGATGGATTTGCATAATTATTTGCTAGTTTTGTAGCATTGTGCATCGATTTGAGTCTTCAGAAAGGCGTGGAATGCCGATTATGGAACCTCAGAGCGAGTTGAGTCTCCTTTCTAACCTTGTAAGATGGAATTGTCCCCATAGGTGAAATAATTGGTTGTGTGCATTTATTTGTGGGGGCTACGTACGGACGAGGTGACGAGAGTCCGTGCGTAGCTACTATTGTGCTTATGTCCGGGTAGCCTAGGACCCAAAAATATGCTATACTTGAAATATTTGTAACCTGGTTGACAATTTAAATTGCTTAAATCATATCGAATAGTAAACGAATTTCTAAAAATAGTTAAACTTTATTTTCTTAAACGTGAAAAGAGAAATGACTTTTTCCTTGGATAAATGTTGCCTGATGAATTCTTAATAGACTGTTTGAATGTGTGTATCTATGAGTACCTGCGTCGTACATATGATTCGCGAGCGGGATAACTCTATTATTTATATTTGACCTCCTCGCACGTATGATTCGCGAGCGGGGTAATAGATGCATCTATGGGTCGCACCATTCGACCCTCTGACAATGCACAGTTTAAATATTGTTGGATCAGGCCGTATGACGTCGACATGATTTGCGCATGCTTGTATCGCTTGCTTGGAAAATCTGTAATTAGTGAAGTTGCCTCCCTGGTCTGAGAAAAATTGATAAACCATGGATTATGTATTTATAAACTTCTAAATATAAAAAGGATTGTTTACTTGTTTCTTGATTTACTTGAGTTTATTGCAGTTTCTTATAAATTCATCATTATTCACCTTATTAATATATTACTATTGGACCACTAGTAAGCATCGAAGTCGACCTCACGTCTCTACTTCTTCGAGATTAGACGGGATACTTACTGAGTACACGTTATTTTTCGTACTCATGCTACACTTGCTGTGCATTTTTATTGCACAAGCACATGTACGTCTAGTGGCCTCATTGGGCGCAACAACATGGTTGATACGGAGACTTAGGTTAGCTGCACTTCTCGAGATGGCCCGCAGCCAGCAGAGTCTCTTTCCGAGTACTGTATCGTATTTTCTTTACGGTCCAATTTTGTATTTTCGGATGTTTATTGTATCATATTATTTTCCTAGAAATTGCTCATGCACTTGTGACACCGGGTTCTGGGATGTATATGGGATTATTCAGTATTTTAAAATTATAAAAGGTATCATTATTTATTCGGTAAAATTTATTAATTATTGTTTAATTTTATAAAGGAAATGATTTCAGAAATATCTAAAACAAAAAATTTCTAGTTATTTGGTGTTGGCTTGCCTGATAGTGGTGTCCGGCGCCATCACGACCCTTAGTGGATTTTGGGTAGTGACAGCTAATATCTCCCAAAAGCAACGAATATTCAATATTTTTTTTTACAAATACAAAGAGAACTCCATTCTCCTTCATAGCAGCAATTTCATAGTTCAAACTGCAGGTTAGTCATACTTTTTGTTCCTGCATGTAGAAAACTTTATTCTTTTAAACTCAAGTTACTTGTGCTTGTAAGTAGTGTATTTGACTAGTTTTTTGTGGGGATGAAGCGCACACACACACCCACACAAATATAAAATAAGATAATAAATTAATTAGATAAATTTGGTATAATTTAAGATAAATTAAGGTCTTAAGGTCTTTATTAAGATTATAATCTTCTTCTTAGATGGTATGATTGATGATATGATAATATTAAAATTATCAGACAGTTGTTTTCTGTATATGTCTGAACAAATTCTACTATTTTGTTCTAGGTATATAAAATGTACAGCTAAATCTATTATCGAATAAAATCCGGTTTCTACGTCTAGCTTAAACTTTTTTAAAACTTGAGGTAAGGCTTCTAGCAAATATTTCTGGATTATTATTGTTAGATAAATTAATAGACATTAAAATTTTTCTTTTTTGTTTTTATCGTACGGTAAAATTTATAAGGTAAAAAAGTAAGAATTTTTTGCTGTAAAATTTTTTGGTGATTATAGTCTTATGTTGTAGAATCCAACACATATACCCATTCTTGGTTAATTTCGGGTTTGACTTAACTGGTTTCTCCTAGGAATTTATAGGTTAATCCATCAAAATTGTTAAGAAATTTGAAAGATAACCATATACTAAGAGTGATGTCTAGTTATTTACAAACTAATAATTGAGGAATAATAAACATAAAGCTACACATAATAGCATAAAAATGTAAAAACAGGGGTAATGTCCAGAAACATAATTTAGATAAAATAAGTAACTTACATGTTTACAGGAGAGAGATTTCCCTTTCGGGAAACCCGAAAAAGTTTACTTGACTTGGGAATTAAGAACTTGCTCACATAAGCATAAGGATTTATTTATTTTACAAGCTCGAGGTAGGAACTAGTAAGGCATACATAAGGAAATATTTTACAAAGGTATAGTACAAGGTGTTGGAGGATGGTGGGTGATGAAGGAGAGTGTTTGGTGGCTTGGCTTTCTTGAGAGTGTTCTTTCTTGTACCATTGTCTTTCGCTTCTTCTTTCTTCCCCTTTTTATAGCTAAGTTTTTGAAGCGGATTTGAAAATGGACTTCAAACATTTCCAGAAATCTTTCTTGTCTAGCCTTGTAGTGTTACGACCCTAAACCCGGACCCGATCGTGATGGCGCCTTTCGTGAAGACAAGGCCAGCCGACACATTCCCATTCAGTTTTAAGCAATTAAACAATATGAATTAAGTCGAAAACATGATAAATAATCCCAAAGTATAAGCAGTGAACATTACAGTTTGCGGATATAAACCCTACGCAGCCCGATACCGGGGTGTCACTAGTCATGAGCATCTATCAATACACTACGAGTCTGAAATGTCTACCAAACTATTACAGAATAACTGAATAGAGATAGAGATGATATAAAGGGGGAGAGGCACGGGGCTGCGAACGCCGAGCAGCTACCTCGTGGACTCCGAAATCTGCTGGAAGCTCTCAACCCTCGCGAGCAGGATCAACATCGCCTGAATCTGCACACGGGGTGCAGGGAGTAAAATAAGTACTACAACTCAGTGAGTAATAATCATAAATAAAGACTGAAAGCAAGAAATCGCGTAAGGCACATTTTAGGCTATAAGGAAGCAGTAAAAATGTGTAAAATTAATGAGTGCAGTTTAAACTTCATAAAACGCCTTCTTAACGATTAAGCAAACAAATGACGGGAAAATAGGACAAATAAACACATAAAGGATCGCCCCTCGGGCACAGTGTCCGCAAATCCGCCCCTCGGGCCATATCTCAAAAACAATACCAGCCCCTCGGGCTATATCTCACATAACAATGGGTACCCACGCTCACTGGGGGTGTGCAGACTCCTGGAAGGGCCCCTTACGGCCCAAGCGCAATATCAAGCCATCTCGTGGCATCATCACTAGGCTCTCGGCCTCTATCAACAAGCCACCTCGTGGCATACACATCTTAGGCCCTCGCCCTCATAATCATAATCCGTGTTTCCTCACAACATAGGCCATCGGCCTTACTCAGTCAGAATCTCACAGCCACTCGGGCAATAGTAAAACATAGTACTCAGCCCAAAATATCATTTAAAATATCATTCAAGTGTTAAGGCAGAGTAAACATGGCTGAGTTATGAAAAACAGTATAATATAGCATGACTGAGTTCAAGTATAAAGTCAAGGCAGTGAGGAAACATCAATAAAAATCCTTTAAGGGTTCAAATAGTTGGCACGAAGCCCAAATATGACATTCAGCCCAAAACATGATGATAACAAATAGTTTTCAGTCAAATACGCGGTAAAATAGTCATTCGGGACGGACTAAGTCACAATCCCCAATAGTGCACGACCTCACGCTCGTCATCTAGCGTGTGCGTCACCTTAATATAGCACAACGATGTGCAATCCGGGGTTTCATACCCTCAGGACAATATTTACAATCATTTCTCACCTCAATCCGGTCAAATATCTAGCCCGCGATGGCTTTGCCCCTCGAATCGGCCTCCGCTCGCGTCGAATCTATCCAAAATCAGAATCACGGTGTCAAAATATGCTAAGGGTACGAAGCCCAAGGCGAAAATAATCAATTTATAGCATAAATCCCGAAATTACCAAAACCCGACCCCCGGGCCCACGTCTCGGATTCCGGTAAAAATCACATCAATGGATTCTTTAGCACTCCCCGAGTTCATTCATACCAAAAGCATCAAAATCCAACCACAAATGACCCCTCAAATCGCAAATTCTAGGTCACCAATTTCAAGCCCTAGTTCTTCAATTTTAGGCTTAATTCCCATGATTAATTAGGTAGATTTCACATAAGAATCGAGTTTTAAGTCATTGAATCTTACCTCCAAGTGATTCCCCTTGAATCCCTCTTCAATCCTCTTCAAAAGCTCCAAAAACGCTCAAAAATGGTGGAAATAAACCCCAAAATCGCGGACAAAACGACTATTTAAACATTCTGCCCAGGCCTCATTTCCTTCTCCGCGAACGCAAGGTTTGACCGCGTTCGCGAAGCACAAAATAACTTTGACCAAAAATCCTCTTACGCGAACGCGACATGCCCATCGTGAATGAGATGGCTCCTCAGACTAACTCTTCACGAACGCACTCCCTCTCTTGCGAACGCGATGAACAACTCGACCTCAACCTAGCTGACCAATTTCCTCTACGCGGACGCGCTCCTTTTCTCGCGAACGCGATGAAAAATCACCGAGCCCTTCGCGAACGCGGAGCCTTCCTCGCGAACGCGAAGGCTAAAATCTCAGCCTTCACCAGCTAACCCTTCGCGAACGCGAGGACCAACTCGCGAACGCGAAGGTCTAATTCTCTGCAACACTTCAGCAGTTTTTCTGCAATTCTTAACAACAACAAATGGTCCGATTGACCACCCGAAACTCACCTGAGGCCCCCGGGACCTTAACCAAACATGCCAACATAACCCATATCATCATTAAAACTTGTTCCAACCTTCGGAACGCTCAAAACAACATCAAAACACCAAATTCGCATCGGATTCAAGCCTAAGAATTCCAAAATCTTCTAAATTACGCTTTTGATCAAAAACCCAACAAAACCATGTCCGAATGACCTAAAATTTTGCACACACATCCCAAACGACACAACGGAACTACTGCAACTCTCGGAATTCCATTCCGACCGCTATATCAAAATCTCACCTATCAACCGGAAAACGCCAAAAATCCATTTTCGCCAATTGAAGTCTAAAGCTACTTCGGACCTCCAAAACACATTCCGATCACGCTCCTAAGTCCCAAATCACCTCCCTAAGCTATCTGAACCATCGGAACTCACATCCGAGTCCTCTAACACATAAGTCAATATCCGGTTGACTTTTCCAACTTAACCTTCTCAAAAGAGACTAAATATCTCAAACCTTACCAAATCCTTTCCGAACCCGAGCCAACCAACCCGATCACATATAGAACCAATAGACAAAGCAATAAGAAGTGGAAATGGGGGAAACAGAGCGGTAACTCATGAGACGACTGGCCGGGTCGTCACATCCTTCCCCTCTTAAACAAACGTTCGTCCTCGAACGAGTCAAGAAACATACCTGAAGCCTCAAACGGGTGAGAATATCTGCTCCGCATCTCTCGCTCGGCCTCCCAGGTAGCCTCTTCCACGGGCCGACATCTCCTCTGCACCTTCACTGAAGCTATATCCTTTGATCTCAACTTTCGAACCTGACGCTCCAAGATAGCTGTTGGCACCACATCATAAGTCAAATCACCATCCAACTAAACCGTGCTGAAATCCAGAACGTGAGACGGATCCCAAATATACCTCCGGAGCATAGAAACATGAAATACCGGATGCACACTCGACAAACTAGGTGGAAAGGCAAGGTCATAAGCCACCTCCCCAATCCTCCTAAGCACCTCAAAAGGCCCAATGAACCGAGGACTCAATTTACCCTTCTTCCCAAATCTCATAACACCCTTCATGGGTGAAACCTTCAATAGACCCTTCTCACCAACCATGTAGGACACATCCCGAACCTTCCTGTCAGCATAACTCTTTTGTCTCGACTGCGCTGTACGAAGCCTCTCCTGAATTACCTTCACCTTGTCTAAAGCATCATGCACCGAGTCTGTCCCCAATAGCCTAGCCTCACCCGGGTCAAACCAACCAACTGGAGATCTACACCGCCTCCCATACAAAGCCTCATATGGAGCCATCTGAATACTCGACCGGTAGTTGTTGTTATAAGCAAACTCTGCAAGCGGTAGAAACTGATCCCATGACCCTCAAAAATCAATGACAGAAGCACGCAACATGTCCTCCAATATCTGAATAGTGCGCTCGGACTGCCCGTCCATCTGAAGGTGAAAAGTTGTGCTCAGCTCAACCGGAGTACCCAACTCTCGCTGCACCGACCTCCAAATCTGTGAAGTGAACTGAGTGCCCCTATCTGAAATGATGGAAACTGGGACACCATACAAACGAACAATCTCCCGGATATAGATCTCTGCCAACCGCTCTGAAGAATAAGTAGTACACGCAAGAATGAAGTGCGCGGACTTGGTCAGCCGATCCACAATCACCCAAATAGCATCGAACTTCTTCAAATTCTGTGGGAGTCCGACTACAAAGTCCATAGTGATCATCTCCCACTTCCACTCTGGAATATCCATCCGCTGAAGCAAGCCACCCGATCTTTGATGCTCATATTTCACCTGCTGACAATTGAGACACTAAGCTACAAATCCCACAATGCCTTTCTTCATTCTCCTCCACCAATAATGCTACCTCAAATTCTGATACATCTTCGCGACACCCGGATGAATGGAATACCACGAGCTATGGGCCTCCTCCAGAATCAACTCCCGAAGGCCATCCATATCGGGCACATAAATTCGGCCTTGCATCCTCAATACCCCATCATCACCAGTGGTCACATCTCTGGCATCATCGTTCTGAACTCTGTTCATAAGGACAAGTAAATGCGAATCATCATACTGGCGCTCTCTGATGCGATCATATAAAGAAGACCGAGAAATCGCACAAGCCAATACCCGACTGGGCTCCGAAATATCTAACCTCACGAACAGATTGGCCAAGGCCTGAACATGAACTACAAGAGGTCTCTCCCCAACTGGAATATATGCCAAACTCCCCATACTCACCGCCTTTCGGCTCAAGGCATCAGCCACCATATTGGCCTTTCCCGGATGGTACAATATAGTAATATCATAATCCTTTAGCAACTCCAACCACCTCCGCTGCCTCAAATTAAGATCCTTCTGCTTGAACAAGTGCCGGAGGCTACGATGATTAGTAAACACCTCACAAGACACACCATACATGTAATGCCTTCAAATCTTCAACGCGTGAACTATGGCAGCCAACTCCAAATCATGAACGGGGTAGTTCTTCTCGTGGGGCTTCAACTGACGAGAAGCATAAGCAATAACTCTACTCTCCTGCATCAATACACAATCAATACCAACTCTCGAAGCATCACAATACACCATATATGAACCTGAAGCTGATGGCAAAACTAACACTGGAGTTATGGTCAAGGCTGTCTTGAACTTCTGAAAGCTCTCCTCACACTCATCCGACTATACAAATGGAGCACCCTTCTGAGTTAACTTGGTCAAAGGCGATGCGATAGATGAGAATCCCTGAACAAACCGGCGATAAAAACCTACCAAACCAAGAAAGCTACGAATCTCTGTGGCTGAGGATGGTCTGGGCCAACTCTAAACCGCCTCTATCTTCTTTAGATCAACCTAAATACCCTCGCTGGACACCACGTGCCCCAAGAAAGCCACCGAATCGAGCCAAAACTCACACTTGGAAAACTTTGCATAAAACTTCTCCTCCCTTAATCTCTGCAACACAACTCTCAAATGCTCCACGTGCTCCTCCTGACTACGCGAATACACCAGAATATCATCAATGAAGACTATGACAAACGAGTCAAGATAAGGCCGGAACAGGTTGCTCATCAAATACATGAACGCTGCTGGGGCATTGGTCAGCCCAAAAGACATCACCAAGAACTCATAATGACCATATCGGGTCCTAAAAGCTGTCTTACAAATTTCCGAGTCCTTGATCTTCAACTGGTGATAACCTGAACGGAGATCAATCTTGGAGAACACCCTCGCTCCCTGAAGCTGGTCGAATAAATCATCAATGCGGGGCAAAGGATACTTGTTCTTAACTTTTACTTTGTTCAATTGCCTATAATCAATGCACATCTTCATAGTGTCATCCTTCTTCTTCACAAATAGAACCGGCACGCCCCAAGGCGACATACTAGGCCGAGTGAACCCCTTCTAAAGGAGTTCCTGAAGCTGTTCCTTTAACTCTTTCAACTCCGCTGGTGCCATACGATACGGCAGAATAGAAATGGGCTGAGTGCCCGGAACCAGATTAATACCAAAGTCAATATCCCTGTCCAGGGGCATGCCCGGTAGGTCTGCAGGAAACACATCGGGAAAATCCCTCACAACTCGAATAGAATCAATACTGGGAGTCTCTGCACCGACATCCCTCACAAAGGCTAGATACGAAAGACAACCCTTCCCAACCATACGCTGGGCCTTCAAGAATAAAATTACCCTACTGGGAACATAATCAGTCAAACCTCACCACTCAATCCGTGGCACACCCGGTATAGCCAATGTGACTGTCTTAGCGTGATAGTCCAGAATAGCATGACACGAAGATAACCAATCCATGCCCAAATACATCAAAATCCACCATACACAATAATAAAAGATCCACTCGGGTCTCCAGACCCCCAATAGTCACCACACGCGACCGGTACACACGGTCCACAACAATAGTATCGCCCACCGGGGTAGATACATGAACAGGTGAAGCAAGAGACTCACGGGGCGTACCCAAATAACGAGAAAAGTATGATGAAACATAAGAAAAGGTGGAACCAGGATCAAATAATATAGAGGCATCTCTGTGGCAGACTGAAACAATACATGTAATGACAGCATCAGAAGAAATAACATCGGGTCTAGCTGGAAGTGCATAGAAACGGGCCTGACCGCCACCTGATCGACCTCCCCCTCTAGGGCGACCCCTAGCTAACTGACCTCCAGCACTAGCTGGCTGGCGGGTGGTGGTGAAGTAACTGGCGCTGAAGCCGATGACTGGCCCCTCTGCTGACATGAACCTGGAAGACGACGAGGAAACTGCCTCCACATATGACCCATCTCTCCACACTCATAGCAACTCCCAGGTGCTGGAGAAGGGGACTGAAGGGAACCCTTAGCCCCTAAATGACTAGCTGATGCACCTGGCATAGAAGAGCCCTGAACTGAGGGAGCACAAGACGAACTCTGAGTTGGAAGGGCACTAAGTGATGACAGGCCCTGATGAGAAGTGTGAGAACCATGACCCGATGACGCCCCACGATAACCTGGGCGAGCTGTCTGAGCATGCTTGAATGGGCGGCCTCTACCGTGCTGAAACTGACCTCTCGAAGGAGCACCACTATAACTACCAGATCCTCGAGGCCTCTTGGCCTCCGTCTCCTCTCTCTCCTAGCGACGAACAGACACAATCTCTCGAGCAATGTCTACAACCTCCTCAAAAGTCGCACCGGTCACCCTCTCCCTGGTTATGAGAATACGAAGCTGATAAGTGAGGCCATCGACAAACCTCCTAATCCTCTCTTTATCTGTCGGAACTAACCAAATTGAATGACGAGCTAACTCGGAGAACCTCATCTCACACTGCGTTACAGTCATCTCTCCCTGACGCAACCACTCAAACTCCCTACGCAGCTCCTCTCTGTGAGACCGCGGCACATGCTTCTCCAGAAAGAGAACGGAGAACTGCTGCCAGGTAAGGGGTGCTGCACCAACAGGCCTACGCCTCTCAAATGACTCTCACCAAGTGACGGCAGCTCCAGAAAACTAATAATTAGTGAAAGCGACCCCGCTGGTCTCCAGAATACCTACTGTACGAAGCATCCTCTGACACTTATCTAAGAAACCCTTGGCATCCTCTCCCTCTGTACCACTGAAGGTCGGAGGCTGAAGTCTACCAAACCTCTCCAACCTGCGCTACTCGTCCTCTAGCATGGCAGGAACTACATAGTCCTGACCAGCTGCAACCGGCTGGACTAGATGTGCCCCTGGTATTTAAAGTCCCTGCATGACCTGCTCAGGTGTGCGAGCGGCGGGGGTCTGATTGCCTCCCCCGGCCTGAGAAGTAGCTGCAGCTGTAGTAACTGAAACTGCCTGAGCTAGGCCAGTGCAAACTGATAGAATCTAAGCCAAGGCCTCCTGAAGACGCGGAATCACAATGGGCATAGCTGGTGCCAGAGCTGGTGCTGTTGGAGCGTCCACAACCGGGACCTGATCTTGAACTGGGGGCGGTTGGTGGATCTGCAGGTGCTACCCTAGCTACTGTGCGGGCCACACCTTTACTCCTATCGCGACCACGACCGCGTCCTCGGCCTTTAGTGGCCAAAGTTGGTGGTACTGGTGGTCGTCCATCCTGACCGGTAGCGCGTGTCCTCACCATCTGTGAGAGAATGGAATAACAGAAATTTAGTACTCGGATCAACAAATTCGCACAACAAGAATTTCAAGAATATGAAGTTTTTCCTAAAGGTCCTGCAGCCTCTCGAGCATAAATACAGACGTCTCTACACTGATCCGCGAGACTCTACTAAACCTGCTCATGACATGTGAGACCTATGTAACCTAGGCTCTGATACCAACTTGTCACGACCCTAAACCCGGACCCGGTCGTAATAGCGCCTTTCGTGAAGACAAGGCCAGCCAACACGTTCCCATTCAGATTTAAGCAATTAAATAATACGAATTAAGTCCAAAACATGATAAACAATCCCAAAGTATAAGCAGTGAACATTACAGTTTGCAGAAATAAACCCAACACAGCCCGATATCGGGGTGTCACTAGTCATGAGCATCTATCAATACACTACAAGTCCGAAATGTCTACCAAACTATTACAGAATAATTGAAAAGAGATAGAGATGAGATAAAGGGGGAGAGGCACGGGGCTGCGAACGCCGAGCAGCTACCTCGTGGACTCCGAAATCTACCGGGAGTTCTCAACCCTTACGAGCAGGATCATCAGCGCCTGAATCTGCACACGGGGTGCATGGAGTAAAGTGAGTACTCCAACTCAGTGAGTAATAATCATATATAAAGACTGAAAGCAAGAAATCACGTAAGGCACATTATAGGCTATAAGGAAGCAGTAAAAAAATGTAAAATTACTGAGTGCAGTTTAAACTTCATAAAACGCCTTCTTAATGATTAAGCAACCAAATGACAGGCAAATAGGACAAATAAGCACATAAAAGGATTGCCCCTAGGGCACAATGTCAGCAAATCCGCCCCTCGGGCCATATCTCAGAAACAATACCAGTCCCTCGGGCTATATCTCACATCACAATGGGTACCCGCGCTCACTGGGGGTGTGCAGACTCCTGGAGGGGTCCTCTTACGGCCCAAGCGCAATATCAAGCCATCTCGTGGCATCATCACTAGGCTCTTGGCCTCATATCAATAAGTCATCTCGTGGCGTACATATCTCAGGCCCTCGGCCTCATAATCATAATCCGTGTTTCCTCACAATATACACCCTCGGCCTTACTCAGTCAGAACCTCACAGCCACTCGGGCAACAATAAAACAATGTACACAGCCCAAAATATCACTAAAAATATCATTTAAGTATTAAAGCATAATAAGCATGGCTAAGTTATGAAAAACAATATAATATAGCATGACTGAGTTCAAGTATAAAGTCAAGACAGTGAGGAAATGTCAATAAAAATCCCCTAAGGGTTCAAGTAGTTGGCACGAAGCCCAAATATGGCATTCAGCCCAAAACATGATGATAGCAAATAGTTTTCAGTCAAATACGCGGTAAAATAGTCATTCGGGACGGACTAACTCACAATTCCAAATAGTGCACGACCCCACGCTCGTCATCTAGCTTGTGCGTCACCTCAATATTATCACAACGATGTGAAATTCGAGGTTTCATACCCTCAGGACAATATTTACAATCATTACTCACCTTAATCCGGTCAAATCTCTAGCCTGCGATGCCTTTGCCCCACGAATCAGCCTCCACTCGCCTCGAATCTATCCAAAGGCATCAAAATATGCTAAAGGAACGAAGCCCAGGCAAAAATAATCAATTTATAGCATAAATCCCGAAATTACCAAAACCCGACCCCCGGGCCCACGTCTCGAATTTCGGTAAAAATCACATCAATGGATTCCTTATCACACCCCGAGTTCATTCATACCAAAAGCATCAAAATCCAACCACAAATGACCCCTCAAATCCCAAATTCTAGGTCTCCAATTTAAAGCCCTAGTTCTTCAATTTTAGGCTTAATTTCCATGATTAATTAGGTAGATTTCACATTAGAATCGAGTTTTAAGTCCATGAATCTTACCTCCAAATGATTCCCTTGACTCCCTCTTCAATCCTCTTCAAAAGCTCCAAAAACGCTCAAAAATGGTGGAAATAAACCCCAAAATCGCGGATAAGACGACTATTTAAACATTCTGCCCAGGCCTCATTTCCTTTTTCGCGAACGCGGTCAATGCCTCGCGTTCGCGAAGCACAAAATAACTTTGACCAAAAATCCTTGTGAGCACGTGATTTTTGCCCTATATGAATTACTCACATAATTTCAAAACAAAATAATTTCTTTTCATTATTTGCAATTTTGTGGATTTTCGTGGCATTTTCTGTTAACTGTTTGCATTTATTTGTGCATGTTTATTTCATTTTAATTAATGAAAAATACAAAAATATGTGCACTTGCATTTTAGGATTTAACTTTTTATTTTTAAGGATTAATTAGTAATTAGTTATTTTTATAAATAAAAAAAATCACAAAAATAGTTTAATTTGCACTATCAACTTTAATTTTTGATTTTAGTAGTTTTCTTTTAATTAATTAGTTGTGTTAATTATCATTTAGGTCTAATTTGTGTTTTTAGGTTAATTGGGTTCTAGAAAGTAATTTAGATTTTTTTTTATTTTAATTTTGGAAAAAGGAAAATAACAAAAAAAAAGGGAATTGTAAGATAATTTGGGCCAATCTTTATTTTAAAACACAGAGCCCAAACGGATTCCTCTCCCAAACCAAACAGAACCTGCCCCATCCAAGCCCAACCCCGTTCCCCAACCCGGCTAGCCCCCTCCCCTCCCAAACGGCGTAGTTGTGGGGCAAAACTGCGTCGTTCCCCTTGTTACCATCCATTAAATGACTAACTCCTCCTGCTATCTTCATTAATCCCCATCTCCTGAGCCCAAAACCTAATCCCCCTTTTCTCTGAAATCACCGCCCCTCTCCACCATAGCTCCGCCGTCCGAAAATCGCTTCACGGCGGCGGAGCACTTCCAAATCCATCAAAATTTCGACTAGACAACCCCCTATCGTCCCCTCTTTCATGTCCCGCCACCACTTTTTCCAAAGGACCACTGGATTTTTCTGAATTTCAGATCAAAGATTAAAGATCCAAACTTTTCTCCTTTTTCCCAAATCTTTCGAATTAAATCTTCAACCCATAGTCAATACGTTATGAATCACTCAACCTTTCAACAAAATGACTTTGTCCGAACAATCAAGGAGACTCTCCGGTGGATTTGGTCAAAGTTCGGATAAGTGTTTCTTGAATTTCTCATTCTTTCAAGCCTCTGTTCCGTTTCCTCTTGACACGTGTTGACGATTGCTTCACAAATCATTAGCCATGAAAGGAGGTCCGGCTAATGTTTGTGTGGCAATTCTCACCGTTTGGTCAAGCTCCCAGATTCACCGGAGTTCGAGTTCGAGTCATCCTTGTTATTGAAGATTTTTAAAGCCAATTGGATTCCATCGGTATTCTTCTCGTTCCTTTCTTCTTCAAGTTCGGTTATTAGTCATTAGCTTCTTCCTCTTTCAGTTCAGTTGTTTTCCTTTAATTTAGTTTTGATTTGCAATGTTTCTGTTGAAGTGTTTACTCAGAAAAAAAAATAAATGAAAAGGAAAAGAATAATTATGTATGGACTGTTTCAGTCTCGAATTGGACTTGCCATTTCTTTTCTTTAAAGTTTTGTGGTTTGGGCTAAGTTCGGGGCTATCAGTACAAGCCTATTGAGCGAAGGTCCAAATTTTTGAAGCCTATCCGATTGGCCCAAGTTTGGGACTTTGTTTTGACCCATGACCCATTTGGGTTTCTGAAGGGTAATTCTCATAGATTGGAAGGGTAGTTTAGGAAATTGGGGTAAGGGAATCTTTGATAACAGAAATAGGAAGCTTCTAGTAGGGATCTTTATTTGAATTTCAGACTTGTAGTTGGTTATCTTGACCAACAAGTCACTAAATGAGGGACTAAGTAGCAAAAACAAAACTTAGAAAAGGGTAGAATTGAAAAAATAAAAGATCTGAAGGTTGCCCTAGTCCCTTGCCTATAAAGGCACCCTAAACTTGCCTAGCAAGGCAGAAAAAATAGACCTAAGATAGAAATTCCAGAAGGGAGAAATGGCTAAAATCAAAAGAAAACACTGTTTCATTGCATTCTCTTTTGATTTCTAAAGTTCTTCAATTACTGAAACATTTTTTTTCTACTCTTTCTGATTGAAATGTTCTGAGTTTGGATTTTGAAAAGCCTTGGGTTAAGTCCTGCTGATTGGCTACTGTTTCATTGGTCTACACAAGCCAATTTTACTGTTCTACTGAATTTGGAAGCCGATCTCTGTTGCTGCTCTACTGTTATTAGATCGCTGATTCCCTATCTCTTGGTCTCTTCTCATTTCCAGGTAAATCTATAAACCATGGAGAACAAATGACCACAAGGGTCCATGAGTGTCCGAAAATTTGAATGAATGAAGAACTGAAAGAAATATTGCTTCTCTGCTTCTTCTCTTTTGTTTTTCCTGTTTACTTCTGTATTAAATGTAAAGGTGTTAGTTATGTTAACCTTCCGGACCCTTGATATGATTTAATATTGAACTAATGTGAGGTTTTTGGGCTGAACTCTAGAGTATTGACTAGCAGTTGTCTTGTACATGATAGTTAAGGCTAATACATAGGCAATTGTATGATAATGTGGTTTGGAAATCATGCTAGTATATTCTATATTCATCTTTGCATCTGAATGAGTAAAAACATCCATTGATTGTGGTGAGGGCTTTAGTATTGACTTTCGGGGAATCCAGGAGACAATTGGGTTCAAATGTGTTGGTTTGTTAGTTGTCCATGTTAAGGTGAATTCAGTTCAATTTAGTCGTTGAGAGGTTCATTGATTGTTCATTGTTGCTTATAGAACTGGTTGTTTAGGTTCATAGTTGAGGCCCTGTTGTTTTTTTCATGTATAGCTTGATTAAGAATTGCATATCAGCACTTCAAGTAATCTAAGTCTTCGAATGTTTAAATTCATATGCTGTATAGTTTTTCTCGAAATTGGCTTCCGGATTGTTGTCAAGTCGTAAAATCTTTAGAGTTTTCATGTAATTATTCATTGATCCATTGAAGGGTGTTCTATAACTTGGCATATATGGTAGCTCCATGATTATTTTCTGTTGTTTCAGTCCCTGTTGCATATTACAAAGGCTCAATATTGAGCCCAGCTTGTGATGACTCCAAGTCTCCGAAATTGGGCTCACCTTGGGCCCATTGAGTACAATCAAGGTTGTTTGAAGATTTCAGTGATAGCTTTCATGTTAGAGAAGTTGAATTCTCATTAAAATTTCGAACTAATTAAGATCCTCACCTGCCTAGTGACTCGACCGCGAGTCCGTCATTGTTAATGCTCATCCTCAATAATATAGGGCCCGCGTTGGGCCTAAGTGGAAGAATAGTCCCCCATTTTTGTATATGCAAAGTCGTATGTTCAGGCCCATATTCTGAAATAGGAAACGCAGTAGACCTCGCCTAGCCCTGCCCCCTTAGATTCACAATCAAATATTCGTAGTTTGCTTTAGGAACGTCTAATATACAATTGTGATTGTGTATACGTTCGCGTAACTTGATTACGATTTTAAAAAAAACAAAACTGGAGTATGCGTTCGCGCAACATTGGTCAAACTTTTCTTAATAATAATAAAGCGTTATTAATTATGGACACGTTCGCGTGACATGATTTTTGACGCGCCAAACAAATGGGTATACGTAAGATAATTTCTTAATTAAAAGCGTTGAAAGAGGCAAAAACACATAGGTTCTAAAATCAGTAATTAAACAATTTAATAAGCCAAGTATGATCAAAGCGACCGTGCTAAAACCACAGAACTCGGGAGTGCCTAACACCTTCTCCCAGGTTAACAAAATTCCTTACCCGGATTTCTGTGTTTCACGGACATTAAACAGAGTCAAATCTCCTCGATTCGGGATTCTAAACCGGTAACTTGGGACACCATTAACTATCCCAAGTGGCGACTCTGAATCTTTTAATAAATAAATCCCGTTTCAATTGTCACTTTAAGTTGGAAAAAACTCCTTTATTATACCCCTTCTGGGGTGTAGTAAAAAAGGAGGTGTGACAATCCTCTTACGCGAACGCAACATGCCCATCGCGAACGCGATGGCTCCTCAGACAAACTCTTCGCGAACGCACTCCCTCTCTCGCGAACGCGATGAAAAACTCAACCTCAAACCCAGCTAACCAATTTCTTCTACGCAAACGCGCTCCACTTCTCGCGATTGCGATGATAAATCACCCAGCCCTTCGTGAACGCGGAGCCTTCCTTGCGAACGCGAAGGCTAAAATCTCAGCCTTCACCAGCTAACTCTTCGCGAACGCGAGGACCTACTCGCAAACGCGAGGGCCTAATTCTCTGCAACACTTCAGTTTTCTGCAATTCTCAACAACAAGAAATGGTCCGATTGACCACCCGAAACTCACCTGAGGCACCCGGGACCTCAACCAAAGATGACAACATAACCCATAACATCATTCAAACTTGTTCCAACCTTCGGAAAGCTCAAAACAACATCAAAACACCAAATTCGCATCGGATTCAAGCCTAAGAATTCCAAAATCTTCTAAATTACGCTTTTGATCAAAAACCCAATCAAACCATGTCCGAATGACCTGAAATTTTGCACACACATTCCAAACGACACAACGGAACTACTGCAACTCTCGAAATTCCATTCTGACCCCTAAATCAAAATCTCACCTATCAACCGAAAAACGCTACAAATCCACTTTCGCCAATTCAAGCCTAAATCTACTCCGGACCTCCAAAACACATTCCGATCACGCTCCTAAGTCCCAAATCACCCCCCCCCCCGAAGCTATTCAATCCATCGGAGCTCACATCTGAGTCCTCTAACACATAAGTCAACATCCGATTGACTTTTCCAACTTAAGCTTCTCAAAATAGACTAAGTGTCTCAAACCTTACCAAATACTTTCCGAACCCGAGCCAACCAACCCGATCACATATAGAACCAATAGAAAAAGCAATAAGAAGCAGAAATGGGGGAAATGGAGCGGTAACTCATGGACGACTGGCCGGGTCGTCATATGAAAGGTACTTCATTGGGCCTCATCTTCACATGGCTTTGGCAGAGATTCCCTTAGTGTTTGTAACAATTTCTTCCACTCAAAAAATTCAACTTGTCTTGTAGCACTACCTTTTGTCACATCTTTTTTTTATGTCATTTCTTCTTTTCTTTATGTCACTTCTTCTTTTTCCATTGTCTCTCGTATTATTCTTCTTGGTTTTCTTTGTCTTTGCTGCTCTTAATTACTTCTGACTAAGACCTTGCTTCTTTTTACGTGTCTAAGTTATGTAGAGCTATTGAATCGAAACTCATTCCTAAATCATCTTCGTATGGATCTTGAGCATCTTGATAATTTAGGTGGTTTTCATCTTCGTAATTATCATCTTCCCCTGTGCTTTGAGACCTTTCTGGACTTAGATTAAGACTGGGATTTTTAATCATATGTGTTTCTTGTTTTTCTTTTTCTTGAAAGAAATTTTCTAATGTCTGTTTAATTATGTCTTCTATTTTCTCATTTTTTTTCTTTTTAGAAATTATACCCTTCCCTTTTAATGCTTCTCCATGTGTTAGTGTTTTAGGTAGTCTTCGTCTTGATGAATGTTCATCTTCACTTTTTGGCAAAGGCACAGCCATAAACTGATTTGATGTGTCTTTACCGGTCACCATTTGAACCGGACTAGCTGTATCATTATCCGATATAGTAGATTTTGCTGCATTTGTTGGGGAATGCACACCCTTCTCATCCATTTTTTCTTGAGATGGAGAACTCTGTTTTTGACTACTCATCTCCGTATCTTGTTGAGAAATAACTTGAGTCTGGGATTGTGCCAATTAAAATTTTAATGCCTGTAATCTCTATTCTAGTGCCTTCACTTGCTCCATAAGTCTTGTTTTTTCCTGTGCCAGGATTTCATTCTTCTGGTTTATTCGTTTGAAGGCTTCCGCCATTGATGAGCAATGATCATAGAATATTATCTTATCGTTGTCTTTTTGGATGTTATATTGGGGGATTTTTTCTCGGTTTTGTCTGAGTGCTGGGGAGATATAGTAGTTTGGTCCTAGTATTCCTCTTGCATAGTCTAATGCTTCAGTGAAGTCATTATAACCTTTGAAAAGCCGTTTTTCTAAATCTTTAATAGAGTCTAGTACTTCCAACCATGTCTAAAAAATACCATTTGTCTTACCATGTATAACTATATAGTATTTAAATCTTTTTTCTTGGTTTTTGTCTGTAAAATACTGTCCTAAGGCATTAAGAGCCGCTATAAAATATTTAGTTTCTTTTTTATTATATGCTATCCATAAATTATCAATTAAACATCTTTGAGGTCTATCTATGACAAATTCTTGTAAAACTCTAAATGATATGTTTCACGGTGGAAAGAATATTAAATTATGTTTTCCAAAACTTATCCTTCCCATATTGGTTTGTTCTACAAAAGACTGTGGCTTAAAATGAAGATTACCTAATACTGTCTGCAAGTATTTGTCAGAGGGTGAGTGTGACGACCCGGCCGGTCGTCTTAAGATTAATGCCCTGATCCCCTATTAATTGTTTTTCACATGTTTATTTATGCTATTTTGATTTTCCGAGATGTTTGGTTTTAAGTTTCGGAGAGTTTTGGGACACTTAGTCCCTAAATGAGAGCTTAAATGTTGAAAAGTTAACTGTAGTCAGAATAGTGTGATGACGGCCTTGGAATGGAAATTCGATGGTTCCGTTAACTCCGTTGGGTGATATTGGGCTTAGGGGTGTGTTCGGATTGTGTTTTGGAGGTCTGTAGCTAACTTAGGCCTGAAATGCCGAAAGGTAAAATTTTGAAGTTTCCGGTTCGATAGAGAGATTTTGATCTGAGGGTCAGAATGGAATTCCGGAAGTTGGAGTAGCTCCGTAGTGTTCAATGTGATGTGTGCGCAAAATTTCAGGTCATTCGGATGAGGTTTGTTAGACGTTTTGATCGAAAGCATATTTTTAGAGTTTTTGCAATTCTTAGGCTTGAATCCGATGAAAAATAGGTGTTTTGAGGTTGTTTGAGCGTTTCGAAGGTTGGAACAAGTTTGAATGAAGTTACAGAATATGTTGGTAGGCTTGGTTGAGGTCCCGGGGGCCTCGGGATTATTTCAGATGGTTGACGGGAGGTTTTGGAATAGTTTGAAATAGCTTAAGCTGCTGGTTTTCTGTCATAACCGCACCTGCAGTTTGGGTTCCGCAGGTGCGGACCCGCAAAAGCGGCGGAGCAAGTGCAGATGCGGATTTGGGGAGGATCAGCAGGTTCCGCAGATGCGGGTAATTCACCGCAGAAGCGGTACCGCACCTACGGATGGGTAACCGCAGGAGCGGAAATTGGCCTTTAAGTTAAAGTCGCAGATGCGACGAAGTCCTCACAGAAGCAGGACCGCAGGTGCGTTCCCAGGGCCGCAGAAGCGGAAATCGCTGGGCAGAACATAAAGTTCAAAATCGAGGGTTTTGAGTTCATATCACAAAATGGAATTGGGAGCTCGGTAGGAGACGGATCTTGGAGAGGTTTTCGGAGGGAGTTTGCTGGTAATGATTCTTAACTCCTTTTTGCTTATAACCCATTAATCTAAACATGAATTCATCATTTAATTTCGGAATTTATATGAAAATTAGGGGAAAGTCCTTAGACCAACAATTCGAGTTTTGATTGGGGGATTGACATTGGATTTGGATCATTTAGGTATGGTTAGACTCGTGAGAGTATGAGGATTCTAAAAATATAAATTTTACCTGATTCTGAGACGTGGGCCCGAGGGGCGTTTTGGTCATTTTACCTAATTTCACGTATTAGCTTAGAATTTAATTGTAGAATCAGCTACTTGAAATGTTATTTACAATATGCAATTGAATTGAATAGATTTGGGCCATTTGGAGTTGAGTACTCGTGGCAAAGACGTTGTTTCGGGTTGATTTTGAGCAGGTTCGAGGTAAGTGGCTTGCCTAACCTTGTGTGGGGGACCTTCCCCTTAGGATTTGATATATTGGATAATTGAAATGCCTTGTACGTGAGGTTACGAGTGCGTACTTGTGCTAATTGTTGGAAATTCGGTGTTTCATTAAATAATTACTATTATGTTTTCTTTCTTGTTTTATTACTTGCAATATTAAGCCTATTGTTAGCTTAGGGAAGCATGTCTAAGTGATTCAATTGCCTTACTTGTTCAACTGCTTTACCTGAATTCTGTGCAGTATGCTAGGCTAGACTATTTGTTTGCCTTAGTATGAAGTTTGACATTTCTGAGTATTTCTCCTGTTGCTACTGTGTATTTACATTGGAACTACGGATGTGGGATTCCGGTAGCTCCCCTCCCCCCCCTTGTCTGTTTACATTTGGGATTACGGATGTGGGAGTCTGGTAGATCCCGCTGCACAGTTATATGGGACTACGGGAATGCATGCGGTAGATTCCCCCAGTACTGGGTATTTATGTTTGGTACTACGGAACGGGATTCCGGTAGATCCCTGCGCACCATGAGCTGGACTACAGGACGGTATCACGGAAGAGTTATTGGATATGTACATTGGGACTACAGGACGGTATCCTGGAAGATCCCCGATTGTTATTGTTGGTGTTGACTTGTATTTCCTTCTGCGTTTACCTTGCCTCTGCATAGTTATTGCTGTTCTTTGTATCCTATGTTACTTTTACTGCTGTACTTAATTATACTGCTTTATTCTACACTGCCGAACTTTATCTTTTATTTAACCTCATTAGGGCCCTGACCTACCTCGTCACTACTCAACCGAGGTTAGGCTTGGCAGTTACTGAGTACCGCTGGTGGTGTACTCATGCCCTTTCTGCGCATGTTTTTCATGTGCAGATCCAGGTACTTTGACTCAATCCTATCACCTTTGAGGCGAGGCGACTGCTCTAGTGACTCCGAGGTATATCTTCCGCGTCCGCAGACCGAGGAGTCTCTTTCTATTCTTGCTTTTTAGTATTAGCCCTTCTGTATTTTCGATCTTGTTAGACATTTTGGAGTTATAGCTATGCAGTATCCTTAGCTTGTGATTCGTGCGTTTCTGGGTCTTGGAAATATGTATTAGTTTTGAGAGTTAAATATTGTGTACGCCGAGCAACACTTTTAAACGCTGTTTATTACTTTATTTTTGTTTTAAATTGTTTTATTTTCGCAAATTTGGTTTTTCTTCTGCAATTTAGGCTTACCTAGTCGTAGAGACTAGGTGCCGTCACGATGGTTCACGGAGGGCGAATTGGGGTCGTGAGAAGTTGGTATCAGAGCTTTAGGTTCATAGGAGTCATGAATCACAAGCCGGTTTATTAGAGTCTTGCAGATCGGTATGGAGACGTCTGTACTTATCTACGAGAGGCTATGTAACCGTCAGAAAAATTCCACTTCATTTGATTTCCCTGTCATGCGAGATTTTGACATCACAATCCTAAACCTCTGTCTTCCATTCTCTCGTAGATGGTGAGGACACGTGCTACCCGAGATGATCAGGCATCTGCACCCCTACTGCAGCCGTTAGAGGCCGGGGTTGGGATAGAGGCCGAGGACGCGCCCATGGTGCAGCCAGAGCACCCACACGATCTGCCACAGAGGGGTCACCAGCAGCTCCAGCCGGAGTCCAGGCACTTGATATGCCTACTGCTACTACTACTCCAGCACTTCACGAGACATTAGCGCAGTTCCTGAGCATGTTTGGTACATTAGTTCAGGCGGGGTTGATTCAAGTTGTACCAACTACTTCACAGATCAGGGGAGGGACCTAGACTCCCGCCGCCCCCACTCCAGAGCAGCGAGTTCCAGATGTCATTGTGACACAGCCTATGGTCCCAGTTCAGCAGGTGGTGAGGACCTATCGCCGGGTAGAGGACAGACGAGGTCAGGAGAGAGAGTATATGGAAGTGAGGAGACCTTGTAGACTGGAGAGATCCACTGGTCCTTATTTTGGGGGAAGAGCATGACATGGTAGAGGTTTTGTGGGTCAGCCAGCTTAGTTTGCATCTCAGACTTCACTCAGCGTTTCAAGGGTTTAGGGGTCTCAAAGTACCCGTACCGCACAGTTTCTACTGCCACGTCAGCCACGAGGTTGCTTTGAGTGTGGTGACATACGCCATGTGGTGAGGTATTGGCCTAGACTTGGGAGGAGTGCACCTCTACAAACTTCTCAGCCACAGCGTGCCCCGCAGAGTTCTCAGGCTATGGTTATAGCTCCAGTTGCTACCCCACCTACTCAGCCAGCTAGAGGTGGAGGTTAAGGAGGTAGAGGTTGCCCTAGAGGGGGAGGCCAGGCCAGATACTATGCCCTTCCTGCCCGTACCGAGGATGTTGCCTCTAATTCTGTCATCACAGGTATTATACTAGTTTGTCACAGAAATGCATCGGTTCTATTCGATCTAGGGTCCACTTATTCTTATGTGTCTTCTTATTTTTCCCCGCATTTGGGGGTATGTCAGGATTCTTTGAGCTCCCCTGTTTATGTTTCTACTCATGTGGGAGATTCTCGTATTGTGGACCGCGTTTATCGGTCGTGTTTGGTTGCTCTTAGTGGTTTTGAGACCACAGCCGATTTATTGTTGCTCAGCATGGTTGATTTTGATATTATCTTGGGCATGGACTGGTTGTTGCCCCCATTATGCTATTCTTGATTGTCACGACAAAATTGTGACACTGGCTAAGCCAGGTATGCCGCGTGTTGAGTGGAGGGGTGCTTTAGGTCACACTCCCAGTAGAATATTTCTTTCCTTAAGGCTTAGCGAATGGTTGAGAAGGGGTGTGACGCGTATCTAGCTTATGTGAGAGATGTCAGTATTGATACCCCTTTAGTTGATTCAGTCCCAGTAGTACGGGATTTTCCTGATGTGTTTCTAGCTGATCTTTCGGGCATGCCGCCTGATAGAGATATTGCCTTTGGCATTAATTTGTTACCGGGCACGCAGCCCATTTCTATTCCTCCGTATTGTATAGCTCATCCTGAGTTGAAGGAATTGAAGGATCAGTTACAGGAATTGCTTGATAAGGGTTTTATTAGGCCTAGTGTATCACCTTGGGGTGCTCCTGTCTTGTTTGTGAAGAAGAAGGATGGTTCTATATGTATGTGCATTGATTATCGCCGGTTGAACTAGTTACAGTGAAGAACCGTTGTCCTTTGCCTCGTATTGATGATCTGTTTGACCAGCTTCAGGGCGCACCGGTGTTTTCTAAGATTGACTTGAGCTCAGGTTACCATCAGTTGAAGATTCGGGAGCCAGATATCCCGAAGACTGCTTTCAGGACTCGGTATGGTCATTACAAGTTCCTTGTTATGTCATTTGGGCTGACCAATGCCCCAGCAACCTTTATGCATTTGATGCATAGTGTATTCCGGCCATATCTTGACTCATTTGTCATTGTCTTTATTGATGACATTCTAGTGTATTCCCGGAGTCGGGAAGATCATGAGCAGCACCTGAGGACAATGCTTCAGACTCTGAGGGAAAAGAAGTTATATGCAAATTTCTCAAAATGTGAGTTTTGGTTGGATTCTGTGGCATTCTTAGGCCACGCGATATCGAGTGAGGGTATTCAGGTGGGTTCGAAGAAGGTAGAGGTAGTGCAGAGTTGGGCCAGACCATCCTCAGCTACAGAGATCCGCGGCTTTCTCGGTTTGGCGGGTTACTACCGTCATTTTGTGGAGGGGTTTTCATCGATTGCAGCCCCTATGACCAGACTGACCCAGAAGGGTGCTTCGTTCCAGTGGACGGAAGAGTGTGAGGCGAGCTTTCAGAAGCTCAAGACAGCTTTGACTACAGCCCCAGTTTTGATATTGCCTACAGGTTCGGGGTCTTACACTGTCTATTGTGATGCCTCGAGGATTGGCCTTGGAGCGGTTTTGATGCAGGACAGTAGGGTGATTGCCTATGCATCCAGACAGTTGAAGGTGCATGAGAAGAATTATCCTGTCCATGATCTTGAGTTAGCTGCCATTGTTCACGCCTTGAAAATCTGGCGCCATTATTTGTACGGTGTGCCTTGTGAGAATTATACTGATCATCGGAGCTTGCAGCACCTATTCAAGAAAAAGGATCTAAATTTGCGCCAGAGAAGGTGGTTAGAGTTGCTGAAGGACTATGATATCACTATTTTGTATCACCCGGGCAAGGCCAATATGGTGGCCGATGCCTTGAGTCGCAGGGCAGAGAGTTTAGGGAGTTTGGCTTATTTACCAGCATCGGATAGGCCTATGGCGATGGATGTTCAGGCCTTAGCCAGCCAGTTTGTGAGATTGGATCTTTCGGAGCCCAGTCGGGTTGTAGCTTGCGTGGTTTCTCGGTCTTCCTTATTTGATCGTATCAGGGAGCGTCAGTATGATGACCCTCATTTGCTTGTCCTCAAGGACAAGTTTTAGCATGGTGATGCCAGAGATGTGACCATTAGCGAGGATGGAGTATTGAGGATGCAGGGTCGGGTCTGTGTACCCAATGTTGATGGGCTTCGGGAGTTGATTCTGGGGGAGGCCCATAGTTCGCGGTATTCCATTCAGCTGGGTGCCGCGAAGATGTACCAAGATTTGAGGCAGCACTATTAGTGGAGGCGGATGAAGAAAGATATAGTTAGGTTTGTATCTCGGTGCCTCAATTGTCAGCAGGCGAAGTATGAGCACCAGAGACCGGATTGGTTGCTTCAGCAGATAGAGATTCCGGAGTGGAAGTGGGAGCGGATCACCATGGACTTTGCAGTTGGGCTCCCGCGGACTTTGAGAAAGTTCGATGCCATTTGGGTGATTGTGGATCGGCTGACCAAGTCCGCTCATTTTATTACTGTGTGTACTACTTATTCTTCGGAGTGGTTGGCGGAGATCTATATCCGGGAGATTGTTCGTCTGCGTGGTATTCCAGTTTCCATCACTTCGGATAGAGGTACTCAGTTCACATCGTGGTTCTGGAGGGCCGTTCAGCATGAGTTGGGTACTCGGGTGGAGTTAAGTACAGCATTTCACCCTCAGACGAACGGACAGTCCGAGCACACTATTCAGATTCTTGAGGAGATGCTCCGTGCGTGTGTGATCGAGTTTGGAGGGTCTTGGGATCAGTTCTTGCCATTGGCGGAGTTTGCATACAACAACAGTTATCTGTCCAGCATTCCGATGGCGCCGTATGAGGCCTTATATGGTAGGCGGTGTAGATCTCCGATGGGTTGGTTCGAGCTGAGTGAGGCTAGATTATTGGGCATAGACTTAGTTCAGGATACTTTGGAGAAGGTTAAGGTGATTCAGGATAGACTCTGTACAGCCCAGTCCAGACAGACGAGCTATGCGGACCGGATGGTTCATGATGTTTCCTATATGGTTGGAGAGCGGGTTCTGCTTCTGGTTTCGCCTATGAGGGGCGTTATGAGATTTGGGAAGAAGGGAAAGTTGAGTCCAAGGTTTATTGGCCCTTTTGAGATATTAAGGCGTGTTGATGAGGTTGCTTATGAGCTTGCCTTACCTCCCAGCTTGGCAGGAGTTTATCCGGTATTTCATGTTTTGATGCTCCGGAGGTATCACGGTGATCCGTCGCACGTGTTGGATTTAAGTTCAGTCCAGTTGGACAAGGATCTATCCTATGTTGAGGAACCAGTGGCAATATTGGACAGGCAGGTTAGGAAGCTGAGGTCAAAGAACATTGTATCAGTGAAGGTTCAGTAGTGGGGTCAGCTGGTCGAGGAGGCAACCTGGGAGACTGAGCAGGATATGCGTAGATGTTACCCTCATCTTTTCACTACTTCAGTTATGTCTTTATACTCGTTCGAGGATGAACGAACGTTTAAGTGTAGGAGGATATGATAACCCCGGTCGTCATAAGAATTAATGCCCCGATCCCCTATCAACTGCTTTCCCCGTGTTTATTTCCACTATTTTGATTTGCCGGGATGTTCGGTGGGCAGAACATAAAGTTCAAAATTGAGGGTTTTGATTTCATATCACAAAATTGAATTAGAGCTCGGTAGGAGACGAATTTTGGATAGGTTTTCGGAGGGTTTGCTGGTAATGATTCTTAACTCCTTTTTGCTTATAACCCATTAATCTAAACATGAATTCATCATTTAATTTCGGAATTTGTATGAAAATTGGCTTGTGGGACCACACTGGGCTGTTATTGTTGTTGTTGTATGAAAATTGGGGAAATTCCTTAGACCAACAATTCGAGTTTTGATTGGGGGATCGACATTGGATTTGGATAATTTAGGTATGGTTGGACTCGTGAGAGTATGAGGATTCTGAAAATATAAATTTTACCTGATTCCGAGACGTGAGCCCGAGGGGCGTTTTGGTCATTTTACCTAATTTCGCTTATTAGCTTATAATTTAATTGTAGAATCAGTTACTTGAAGTGTTATTTACAATATGAAATTGAATTGAATAGATTTGGGCCATTTGGAGTCGAGTACTCGTGGCAAAGACGTGGTTTCGGGTTGATTATGAGCTGGTTCGGGTTAAGTGGCTTGCCTAACCTTGTGTGGGGGACCTTCCCCTTAGGATTTGATATATTTGATAATTGAAATGCCTTGTACGTGAGGTGACGAGTGCGTACTTGTGCTAATTGTTGGAAATCCGATTTTTATTAAATAATTACTAGTATGTTTTCTTTCCTGTTTTATTACTTGCACTATTAAGCCTGTTGTTAGCTTAGGAAAGCATGTCTAAGTGATTCAATTGACTTACTTGTTCAACTGCTTTACCTGAATTCTGTGCAGCATGCTAGGCTACACTATTTGTTTGCCTTAATATGAAGTTTGACATTTCTGAGTACTTCTTCTGTTGCTACTGTGTATTTACATTGGGACTACGGATGTAAGATTCTGGTAGCTCCCCCCCCCCTTGTCTGTTTACATTTGGGACTACGGATGTGGGATTCCGGTAGATCCCCCAGCACAGTTGTATGGAACTATGGGAATGCACCCGGTAGATTCCCCCAGTACTGAGTATTTATGTTTGGGACTACGGAACGGGATTCCGATAGATCCCTGCGCACTATGAGCCGGACTACGGGACGGTATCCCGGAAGACTTATTGGATATGTATATTGGGACTATAGGACGGTGTCCTGGAAGATCCCCAATTGTTATTGTTGGTATTGAGTTGTATTTCCTTCTGTGTTTACCTTGCCTCTGTATAGTTGTTGTTGTTTGTTTTTTATATCCTGTGTTACTTTTACTGTTGTACTTAATTATACTACTCTGTTCTACACTGCCGAACTTTATCTTTTATTTAACCTCAGTAGGGCCCTGACCTTCCCCGTCACTACTCAACCGAGGTTAGGCTTGGCACTTACTGAGTAACGCTGTGGTGTACTCATGCCCTTTCTGCGCATGTTTTTCATGTGCAGATCCAGGTACTTTGACTCAGTCCTATCACCTTTGAGGCGAGGTGTCACGACCCTAAACCCGGACCTGGTCGTGATAGCGCCTCTCGTGAAGACAAGGCCAGCCGACACATTCCCATTTCCAATCTTAAGCAGTAACATAATAAGTATTAAGTCGTAAACATGATAAATCTCAAAAATAAGCAGTTAACAGTATACTTTGCGGAAAACAAACCAAACACAGCCCGACATCGGGGTGTCACTAGTCATGAGCATCTACTACAATTGTCTAGTCACATCAAGACCGAAATGGTTGGGAAAATCGCAATTATACATAAGGAGGAATAAAGAGGGAAAAAGCAGAGCCGCGTTCACCAGGCAGCTACCTTGCTAACTCCAATGACAACTGCCACCAAGCTCAGAAAATACCTGAATCTGCACACAAGGTGCAGGGAGTAAAATGAGTACTGCCAACTCAGTGAGTAATAATCTTAACTAAAGTCTGAATGGCAAGAAATCATGAAAAGAGCATCAACATGCTGTATAGAAGCAGTTTCAAAAGCCAGTAGAAAGCAATGAAGTTGTAACATCCCTTAAAACATCTTAGCTCAGTTTAAACTTCTTTGAAAATGACTTTTTCAACAGTTACGCAAATGAATGCAGAACAACTACTGTAGATAAGCACAGAAATCCGCCCCTCGGGCACAAATACACAATTAAACAGGTAAATGACAGGCAAATAAGAAAGATAAGCACATAAGGTTCGCCCCTCGGGCACAATGTCAACAAATCCGCCCCTCGGGCAATATCTCAGAACGGTACCAGCCCCTCGAGCAATCACGTAGAACAATATCAGCCACTCGGGCAATCACATAGAACAATACCAGCCCATCAGGCTATATCTCACATCACAATGGATACTCGCGCTCACTGGGGGTGTCCAGACTCCTGGAGGGGCCCCTTTCGGCCCAAGCGCAATAACAAGCCATCTCGTGGCATCAAATCTAGGCCCTCAGCCTCGTATCAATCAAGCCACCTCGTGGCATACATATCTCAGGCCCTCGACCTCAAATCAGTATCGGTGTTCCTCTCAACATAGGCCCTCGGCCTTACTCAGTCAAAAATCCTCACAAGCCCCTCGGGCAATAGTAAAACAGTGTTTCTCAGCCCAAACATCATTTAATATATCATTTAAGTCTGAAAACTGAGTAAAAATGGCTGAGTAGTAAAACAGTGGAAAATAACATGACTGAGTTCAAGTATAAAGTCAAACCAGTGAGAAAATATCAACAAAAATACCCGAAGGGTTCAAATAGTTGGCACGAAGCCCAAATATGGCATTCAGCCCAAATAATGATGATAACAAATAGATTTCAGTCAAATACGTGGTAAAATCATCAACCGGGACGGACCAAGTCGCAGTCCCCAATAGTGCACGACCCCACACTCGTCATCAAGCGTGTGCCTCACCTCAATATAGCACTACGATGTGCATTCCGAGGTTTCAAACCCTCAGAACATCATTTACAATCATTACTCACCTCGATACGGTCCAACTCTAGCTCGTGATGCCTTTTCCCGCACGAATCGACCTCCGGATGCTCCAAATCTAGCCACAATTAGTACATAATCATTAAAATATGCTAAGGGAACGAAGCCCACTTGAAAATATCCAATTTAACATTAAAATCCCGAAATTGCTCAAACCCGGCCCCCGGGCCCACGTCTCGGAATCTGATAAAATTAACATCAGTTGAATCCTCGTCCTCTCACGAGTCTATACATACCAAGAACATCAAAATCCGACCTCAAATGGCCCCTCAAATCCCAAATTTACACTCTCCAAATTCAAGCCCTAATCCCTCAATTTTAGGCTTAATCCCATGATTAATTAGGTGGATTTCACACAAGAATCGAGTTTTTGAGTTCAATAATCTAACCTCCAAGAAATCTTCTTGAATTCCCTCTTAAATTAGCTCTCCCAAGCTTTAAAATCGCTCAACAATGGGCGTTCTTAGCCTCAAAATCGTGGAATAGCCCTTTTTAAAACATTCTACCCAGGCATACCCGCATCTGCGGCCAAAAATCCACTTCTGCGGTACCGCATTTGCGGTCTAAAGCTCCGCTTCTGCGGAATTCACTTACTCAGCCCACACCGCTTCTGCATCTAAACTTCCGTATCTGCGATATCGCAGATGCGGTCACCATACCGCTTCTGCGGTCTTTGCACGTCTGGCCCTTTTTCACTTCTGCGATAAATCACCCGCATCTGTGGCGCCGCATCTGCGGTCCCCAATCTGCAAATGCGAAAATACCAGAAGCAGCAATATCAGCTGCTGCAACCAAATTCCAACCTCTCCGTTAACCATCTGAAATCACCACGAGGCCCCCAGGACCTCAACCAAAGGCTCCAACATGTCCCAATACATTATACAAACTTGTTCCAATCATCAAAACACTTCAAACAACATCAAATCAACTAAAACACATCGGATTCAAGCTTAAGTTTTCTAAAACCTTCCGAAATACGCTTTTGACCAAAAACCCAACCAAACCACGTCAGAAAGACCTGAAATTTTGTAGACACGTCACAAATGATACAACGAAGCTGCTGCAACTTCCGGAATTCCATTCCGACCCCTATATCAAAATCTCACCTATCAACCGGAAAACGCCAAAATCTCACTTTCGCCAATTCAAGCCTAAACCTTCCACGGACTTCCAAAATGCATTCCGATCACGCTCCCAAATCCCAAATCACCTAACGGAGCTAACCAAATCATAAAAATTCCGATCTGAGATCATACACAAACAAGTCAAAACTTGGTCAAACCTTTCAAATTTCAAGCTTCAAACTAAGAACTGTTCTTCCAGATTCATTCTGATTAACCTGAAACCAAAACCAACAATTTACATGTCATAATAGATCACACGGGGCAAGTCATGCCCGAGAACTGACGAGCAAAGTGCAAAAGCTCAAAACGACCGGTCGGGTCGTTACATCCTCCCCTACTTAAACATACGTTCGTCCTCGAACGTGCCCAGAGTTGTTCCAAAGCCAACCAACCGCTGAATAACCTTACTATGCATATACTCGGGGGTGATCCCATGTCACCATATCTCCTATAGGTCCGATAACACAATGCAACTGAAATTTCACAATCCAACCTAGCCCATAAACATTAGAACCACGTTTCCACGTCCGAAATCATCCAGAAGATCAGGATCTCATATCTATACTCTGAATAAGCCCAAACCAGCTGTAATAACCCCTACCTGCAACTTCAGGTGCAATTACATGATATACCACCCAACTCAAACACTTGTAGCGATAACTTCTAATCACAGCAGCTGCACAGAACAACAACCCTAGTTCGCCCTCCGTGAACATGTCGTGATGGCACCTAGTCCCTACGACTAGGTAAGCCTAACAATGCGGAAGTAACATAACTTGCGGAAACAAATGTTTAAACTAAACAAACTAGAAGGGTAACTGTATATAAATGTCGCTCGGCATATAAAACCCAATAATGCGGAAGTCTACAATATCATCCCAAAACCCGGAAACACACGGGAACACAAGCTTACGGAAAGTAATACACGGCTCTAACTCCAGAATGTCTAAAGCAAAAGTATGAAAGGAAAAGCTAACTGCTAAAGCTAGAATAAGATAGAGACTCCCGGTCTGCGGATGCGGCAGATGTACCTCGAAGTATCTGCTAGATCTCTCCGCCTCGAGAGTGATACGCCTGGGACGAAGTACCTGGATCTGCACATGAAAAAAAAACATGCGCAGAAGGGGCATGAGTACACCACAACAGTACTCGGTAAGTGCCAAGCCTATCCTCGGTTGGGTAGTGACGAGGAACGTCAGGGCCCTACTTAGAATAATAATAATAACAAGTCTTGCAACAGTATGGAATAAACAGAAATAATGGGTACAACTATGAAGTAAGGCAGGTTATACAAGACAACAATTAACATTCACAGAATAAGATACCACAGAGTAAAACAACTCAATATCAATACCAACAACGAGGATCTCCCAGGATACCGTCCTGTAGTCCCTTTCATCAACTGTCCAAGGAGCTCCCGGGATACCATCCCGTGGTCCACCATATGAGTATATCCGAAGGATCTCCCGGGATATCATCCCGTAGTCCACCATATGAGTATATCCGAAGGATCTCCCGGGATACCGTCCCGTAGTCCAACTATCAATGTGCAGGGGGATCTATCGGGAATCTAACCCGCAGTCCCAAAGTAAATATGCAGGGGGATCTATCGGGAATCTAACCTGCAGTCCCAAAGTAAATATGCAGGGGGATCTATCGGGAATCAAACCCGCAATCCCAAAGTAAATATGTAGGGGGATCTATCGGGACTCAAACCCGCAGTCCCAAAGTAAATATGCAGGGGGATCTATCGGGAATCTAACCCGCAGTCCCAAAGTAAATGCGCAGTCACAACAAGAAGACATCCAGAAATGAAGTTCAAAGATATAAGGCAACAGGTAGTTCTAGCCTAAGATGCTTCACGTAGTGCAAACAAGACAACTTGAGCAGATAGGCAATTTGGAACAACTAAGCATGCTTTTCTAGCTAACACAGTTTATAATTGCAAATAAAAATAAAGCAGATAAGAAAGAAACTCAATCTAAATATTTAAAGTAAAACAGGATTTTTCAACAATTAACTCAAGTACGCGCTCGTAACCTCACGTACAAGGCATTCAATTACCAATATCATATCCTAAGGGGAAAGGTCCCCCACACAAGGTTATACAAGCCACTTACCTTGAACAGGCTCCAAAATCAACTCGAAATCACACGTTTGCCACGAGTATCCGACTCCAAATGGCCCAAATCTATTCAATTCAATTTCATATCGTAAATAACATCTCAAGCAAACTGATTCTACTATTTAATTTAAAGCTAAGACGCGAATTTAGGTAAAATGACCAAAATGCCCCTCAGGCCAACGTCTCGAAATCGGATAAATTTTTACATTTTCAGAACCCTCGTACTCTCACGAGTCTAACCATACCAAAATCTCTCAAATCGGAGTTCAAACACCCACTCAAAACTCAATAACTTGGTCTATGAAGTTTTCCCATTTTTCATTCAAAAATCCGAAATTAAGGAGGAATTCGTGATTAGATTAGTGGGTTTTAAGCATAAGAGAGTTTAGAATAATTACCCAATCGTTCCCTCTGAAAAACCCTCGAAATCTCTCTCAAATCCGAGCTCTCAAGCTTGAGTTTTGGTAAACAATTGGCTAACCCTCGGATTTTGACATGTTTATAACTGCCCAGGTATTTGTTCAATGCGATCGCAAGAATTGGGCTGCGATCGCGAAGAGTAAAGTTAAAAGGCTCCTGAAAATGGTCTATGCGGACAAATCCCAAGCCATGCGATCGCAGAAGAGAAGGAAACAGAACTATGCGATCGCGAACTGGCCACGCGATCGCGAAGAGGAAATAGCAATGAGGCACCAGCTCCTAAGTTCTACAATGCGAACGCGTGAGTGCATTTGCGAACGCGAAGAAGGGGGAAGCTGACTTCTGCGATCGCGAACCATATAATGCGATCGCGTAGAACAAAAATATCACCCTCTGAATTTACACTATGCGATCGCGGAAGGAATGATGTGATCGCAGAGAAGGAAAATGGTCTGCAACAGCTGAAGCAAAATCTGCAACTTTGAACAACACAAAAATGCCCCGTTGAGCATCCGAAACACACCCGAGGCCCCCAGGACCTCAGCCAAACCTAAGGACATATCCAATAACATCATTCAAACTTGTACCAATCCTTAAACCACCTAAAACAACGTCGGAAACTCGAATTGATCAATGATTTAAGCCTAAGAACTTCAAATTCTCTCAAAATACGCTTTCGATCAAAAACCTAATCAAACCTCGTTCGAATGACCTGAAATTTTACACACACATCCCAAATGACATGACGGAGCCACTGCAACTTCCGGAGTTCCATTCCGACTCTCGGATCAAAATCTCACTATCGGATCGGAAACTTCAAAAATTCATACTTCGGCATTTCAAGCCAAAATCAGCTACGGACCTCCAAAACACATTCCGAACACGCTCCCAACCCCGAAATCACCTAATGGAGCTAACGAAACCATCGGATTTCAATTCCGAGGCCGTCTTCACACTGTTCTGACGACGGGCAACTTTCCAACACTTAAGCTCTCATTTAGGGACTAAGTGTCCCAAAACTCTCCGAAACTCAAAACCGAACATCCCGGCAAATTCAAATTAGCATAAATAGACTTGGGGAAAACAGTTAATAGGGGATCGGGGCGTTAATTCTTAAGACGACCGGCAGGGTCCTCACATCCTCCTTCACTTAGACATTCGTTCTTCCTCGAACGAGCGTAAAGATATGCCTGAAGTAGTGAAAAGATGAGGGTAACTGCTGCGCATATACTGCTCGGTCTCCCAGGTCGCCTCATCGACCGTCTGACCCCGCCACTGAACCTTCACGGACGCAATGTTCTTTGACCTCAGCTTCCTGACCTGCCTGTCCAATATTGCCACTGGCTCCTCATTATAGGATAGATCCTTCTCCAACTGGACTGAGCTGAAATCCAACACGTGCGACAGATCACCGTGATACCTCC